>NC_072780.1:24105335-24275335 GCF_022539595.1 Amphiprion ocellaris | reverse complement strand
CTCTGCTGCTTGTAAATTTATAGACACTGAAATTGTCCATTTAGAACATTTTACACAATCATGTTAAAACAAACCGTCTTTGCAGTATTTTGAGATGAAAAGTTGAAAGACATTTTGGTAACGTGAGAATTTAATTTATTTGCTGCCAAGGGCCACAATATGGGACCTTAAATGACGGGTTTGGAAGCAGAGAGGTCTAACCCACTTTCTGTAGTTTTTGAGAAAAATTAGTTCAAAGTTTTGTGTTTTCCAGAATGGTCTGACATTGGAAGTGCCACTGTGGGTTAGACCACTTTTCCACTAAAATCTAGAACATAAAATATTACAGATATTATATAAAACTGGGGTTCTTATTACTTTGTGGGTGAGACCACTCTGCTTCTAACCCCCTCAAATGAATTAAGAAAAGTTCTCAAAAGGATTTTTACAGAGGCTGATGAGAAGTTTGACATCCCAAAGTGAGAATTGACAGACGCTTGATGCCGTGGTGGACCAAACAGTAAGCAGACTTCATAAGATGGAAAGTCGTGGTAGTAATTTTAGTGCAAGTTTGTTTTGTGTGTTTCATGTATCAGGGCGACAGAGGCTTACCAGGTGTCCCAGGCCCATCAGGTGCTCCTGGAATCGGACTTTATGGACCAAAGGTCAGTCCATCTACATATTGAATGAAGAAGTTCACTAGTATTGATTGTCTTTATAAACTGTTCCCTCTGTACAATCACAATATTAGCCTTATACCTTGACATTTGATTTTTGGATTGTATTCTCAGGGCTCTACTGGGCAGCCTGGTCCACGTGGCCTCCCTGGGCCTCTAGGAGAGGGCATCCCAGGACCAAAGGTAGGCAAGAAAAACACCAGATAATGCCGGAGTAGTGACAATCAAGGCAAGGGGATCGCAATATTATTTTAGCTATATCAATGCTGTTTACCAAGGATTGCATAGGTACTTTCGTTAAGAATTCAGCAGCGATGGTGGTGCAGCTGATTGAGGTGACTCGTTGTCTTGTGTCTGACAAGGATATGTATGAACCCCTCTTGAGTTATTAACCTGTACAGCTTTATCAAATCGATAAGCATATGGTATTTGATTTCATGGATTGGCTTTTTAGACTGGTTTATAGGCTGGTGACACTCTTATTACTTCTCAAATTCTATATTCTTAAAATTCTTTACTTCAAGGGAGAACCTGGGTTTCAGGGAGTGATGGGTCCTCGTGGGACACCGGGGGATGGTCTTCCAGGGGAGAAGGTATGAATAATTAAGCTACTGCATGTGAAAATGATTGCATGATCTGTCACATATTGCATTTGTTCACAAGGCTCCAAATTTGCTGTGATAAAGAGTGCTTTGATACACATACAGGGTGATCAAGGCATTCCTGGCGATAGAGGAAAGAAAGGAGACAAAGGAGATTATGGAGAGCCTGGATCACCTGGACCAGTGGTAACATAGCATGTTCCATTTGAGAGATACCTGGAGTGGTTTATATAATAGTGTCCTTAATGTGTCCTGAAATTAATTGTGATGATCACATTTCATTGTATTTATTTTTGAAACACAAATGTGTTTTCATTAATGTATAATGGACTCTGTAAAAGATTCTTTTTTAGAAACTTCATCCTAGATGGATTGGCTAAATGTACTTGAGGGTCTTAAAAGCAAATAAATACTGGTGCCTAATGTTAGCTCCATCCAAAATCTGAATACATTTGCCTTGTGTGAGCTTTCAGGATGGTTGTATAACATTGGTAGCTTTGTTCTTCACAGAATAAATTGGCTTCATACCACTTACTATGGATTACAACAGGAATGTTTTCTTAAAATAATCCTGCAGCAAACCTACTTCTGCACTGCCCATCACACACAATCATCACAGTGACATGTGAAACATTTGTCCTTTCTTTACACATATAAGTAAAATAATGTTATCAACTTTCTTAACTCAGATTTGAGTCATGTCTCAGTCAAGATGTAGAAGAGCTTCAGCCATGTAATAACCTGTTAGAAGCTACCAGCAGACGGAGTTCAAGAACACAAGGGAGTAGAGATATTTATTGATGACTAAAATCTTATTCAAAGCTACAGTTTGGACAAAAATCTAATAATGTATTGACCAACAATGATTAAACTGACAGGGAATGCAAAAAACTGTTTTTGTAGCAATAAATTAAACTGTGTGAATCACATAGTGTGAAAATTTTACTTTGATTTAACTTCTATTCAGAATCAATTTATGGAAAATTAAACTTAATTCATGTACAATCACAAGTTTGTTTATTTGAAATTGTATGCATTTATTTGTTTAAAATCACAGTTGATGGTGATTCTTAGACAGTTGATCAAGAGGATTGTTGTGAATGTCTGCAAATACCAAAAAAAAAAAAAAAAAATCAGACCATCCTGACATAAAATATTTGTGTACTTGTCTTGTTATCATTGTACTTCCTAATTGTGTGTGATCTCACAGGGGAGCCCTGGAGAAAAGGGGGAACCAGGACTAACAGTGAGTAACTGCCTGACACAAATTACACTGAGCACTATATTTCAAGAATGAAAATAGTTGGCTATTTTTTTATTTTTTTGCCTTTTGTCTTTCAATACACAGAGTGAAGAGGTCATCAGGATAATAAGGGAAATCTGTGGTAAATTACAAGTTTTGATATGTTTTGAAGCAGTTTATTATTCAATCAGCATTCAATAACCTTCTTGTACTGCTGGCTAGGAGCTAATGCAGGAACTAATAATAGATGGAAATGAAGTGAATCAAATATGACACTGTAACACAGTTCTACTAAAAATGCTTTAAAAATGCCATAAGTTAAATCAAGAAAATCTCTTCTGAGGCCTGTACAATGAAGCAGGTTCACAGGGTCAACATACCCAGGTTATCCTTCCATTATCTTCACTTAACCAAACGACTGCAGTCAGGATAAGCAGTCTTACAAAGCTGCTTATAAATAAATAAAAGTCAACCCAGGATTTGTGAACTTGACTATGAGTGCGTTCACATGTAAGAGGTGGAGTTGGCAACGGAGGACCAATCACAGACATGGGCAGATCTACTGGCACCAGACTGAAATATTTTACAAAGAGCAAACTATAATATATGAAATATGAAGATTTATACAAATAATACAGACTGAAAGTAATACAGCTACAGCAGCTAAAGGAGGAGGGAAAGCTACAAAAAACTGCAGACTGTATGAATGTTAACAGGCTACATCAATATCACTTCCAAATGATTAAGACAGGAGTAGATCTGACCATAATTAGAACTGTATCTTCTATTAAATGAACACTTGCTTAGCCGTATTCTTCTGGCGTGTACCACAGTTTTATTGCTACATCTGCAACCCTGCAGTGTTAAATGCCCAGAGAGTAGGTTGACTATCATATTATATAGAAGGCTATACTTAACTGTGTACAACTGCATGTATTTCTTACAAGAACAACAATATGAGGAGTTTAAGGAAAAGCTGCAAAAAACTACAGACTGTGCCAAAGTATAATTAATATTCTTATTATCACTGTCCTTTAGTGAATAAGTTGCTTAGATGTAGGTTTCTTATTCAAGACTAGAGTTTAATTTTTAATTATCATCCTATATCACAAGGTTGTATACCAACATTAAAGATTATTTAAGCATTATAATCAAATAATAAAGATCAAACTATTTTCATGAACTCAGTAATGTCACATTAAGTCTCATTCCTTTGGCTGGATGACACTTTTAGTCTTATTCTTTCAGCTGCTTGAACAGTTTTGGGAGCAAGTAAAGAACAAATGTAAAAACATACTTTAAATATATCAATAGGCAAATCTTTTTAGGTCAACGATCAAGCTATAAGGTTTTAGTGTTTTCTGATCAGTTTTTGTTTTAATATTACATCACTCTACAAAGCCAAACAGAACAATGAATTACCTTTGAAAACACTTGTAGTTTGAAAAACTCACATTTTGTCCTCTATCTGAACACCGAGCTTGATCTTTTAATGCTGATGGCATTTTTCCAACAGAACTGACTGGTCAGTAGGAGGACCTATTATATCTGTTGATCTCTTATCTGGAACATGATCTGCTCCAGAGCAGGTTAGGGGTTCAGCATAAGTTACCATAGAGATATACCCCAGTCACAACTGAACCACCATTGTAGTACCAAAAACTCCAGCGTTCAACCTGAAGTTACCTGGATAACATTGAATTCTGGTTCATATTACAGGCCTCAGAGCTAATGATAGATTGATCAGTTGATGGTACGAATGTATAACTATGAATTTAGTTCCAGAAGCTGCATAGAGATAGTAATTGTTGCAAGTGTTTTTTTTGAAACAATTATTCATGTTTATATATCCACCCATGTAGTTTCTTTACATGTCAGATTTATCTCTTACATCTGTTGGTCAGGCTGTGGTCTCAAGTGCAGAGAGAGTCCTCTAGAGTTGGTGTTTGTGATAGACAGCTCTGAAAGTGTTGGACCAGAAAACTTTGAGCTGGTGAAGGACTTTGTGAACGGTCTTATTGATCGGATGACAGTAAGCCGAGAAGCCAGCCGGGTTGGCGTGGTGCTTTACAGCCACATTGACATTGTGGTGGTCAGTCTGCAGCAGCAGTTCAGCCAAGATGACATCAAGGCCGCCGTCAGGAAGATGCCCTATCTGGGTGAGGGCACCTTTACTGGCAGCGCCATTCATCGAGCAAACCAGCTGTTTCAGGCCTCTCGGCCTGGTGTGAGAAAAGTGGCTGTGGTTTTAACGGATGGGCTGGCTGACCTGCGTGACATCATGCAGTTTGAAGAAACAAGCACAGAGGCCCACGCAGAGGGGATAGAGGTGTTTGTTGTGGGAGTTGTGAACAAGACTGACCCCTTATATGAAGAGTTCCAAGCTGAGATGAATGTTATCGCCTCTGATCCGGATGAAGATCACATCTACCTCATAGATGACTTCAAGACACTTCTTAGTAAGCAACACTTAATAGTTAACACCTCAGAAGCCACAACTACACTGTTGCTGACTGGTGACGCAACTATCAAAACACTTATTGATACTGCACTGTTTTTTCTAACAATCTGCTAAACCGTCAGAGCTAACTGATGTGATTTGCACCAAATCCTTTTTCACATTTAAATCACAGAAAAATTGTGTCATGCACACTTGTTGGTGCTGATAGCACTAGAAAGACAAAATGACACACATTTTGTCTTTGCAGTGCTACCAGTACATCTGTTCATTCATTCAGAAAAAACGTGGCTTCCTATAACTTCTTTTTTGTATATAGTGTAGATTGTTTATGTAGAACATAACAGACCTGAGGAAAAGCTACTTGCTGCTAACTCACTGGCTTACTCATGAAATATAATTGAAAGTTTACCAGGATAAAGGAACAGTCCAGGATTTTAGGAAATGTGCTTTTGTGCACACAGACTGAAAAAAGCCCAATCAGGTCTTTAATGAAACTAAAAAGAAAGACTCCTACAAACAGCTGGAAACAACAAACTACACTTAAGCTCTAATTAACATTTGTCAAAACCTCACTGACCTAACATGTTGTGTCTTTATCGCAGTAAAATTTTGTTTTTATCGACCCATCAGTTTGTAATAGAGCTTACGTTGTAGAGCAAAGTGAGTGAAAAAACTCTTTGGTGCTCTGTAATGTTTTTGGACCAATATTGGTACTGTAATGTGAAAAAAGGCTCCACAAATCACTTCATGCAACACAAAGTATGTTATTTTTGCAATTGCTAGTGTGACTTTTGTCCAAAAAATTAGCAGCATGTTCACTGACCATGAAGCTGATATCCTCAGATGCATTTAGATTGGCAGAAAGAAGAACATGTCAGAATGGGGCTATGCTCTGTTATCTCACAGTAATTTGACACTGAAGGATTGTCCCCTATCACTTCTATTTGAAACACATGAAGATGGGGTCTCTGAGCAAGAGGACTGATTACTGTGTCATGTTCATATAGACACTTGCCTATTGTTGTAAGACAGACATAACCCTCCTATTCTCCTCAAATTTTACTAACACATTTTATCCTTGGGGTCAATTTGACCCCAGGGATATTTGTCTCCAGAAAATGACTTACGTAAAATTGTTGACCAAGAGTGTCAAGAAATTGGTACATTTGTCTACTAAAACCAGTTATGGTCCCGACAATGCCACCTGGGAATCACACCCAGGAAATCCTAGCCAGGTGTATCTCCACTGTCAGCAAACCAATTAAGGCTGCACAGGTACCATTAACACAGGAGGGCGAGACGTGTTCCAATTTAACAATGTTTATTAACAAATTATATAAAAAGAAAATAATGTCACACACCAATTAACATATACTAAGTAAAAGAATGGGCAACAACAAATAAAAGCTGGGCTGGGGCTTACCCTGCGGCAGGATAACCAAACGGGGAGAAGGAGTCCTCAAATGAATCACCCGTGACACTGCACACACACACAAAACCAAAAGAAAGAAAAGGAGGGGACCGTGAAGAAAACACCATCACCAGGCAATAAGTGCCACAGTCTGCCTCAGCACCTGACAAAACAAGACAAAGACGGAGATTAATAAAATGTGCCCAAACTATAACTGGTGTAGACAGAAAAAAAGAAACAAACAGAGGTTTCCATATAACAAAAGAAAACCTAACCAAAAAGTAATGAGAAATCGGTCCAATAAATCAATACAGAAAAACCAAGCCAACTAATACACAAAAGGAAATCAAAATACCAACAAAGACGGGTTAAACTAACTTCTAACAACAGAAAACCCAATCAACTCAAATAACCATAAGGCCTGAAACTTTAGGGCCGTGTCATCAGGCATGAGCCATCCAAGTAGATCGTTACCCCAGGCTGCTAACACACAATAAAAAGAAATAAACCTAAAGTTAAATGAATAAATTAAGATCAGCCTAATCGGGTAGGAAAACCCAAATACATACCCGACGAGGAGGATATGGGCCGCGAAGATATGGTGAAAGCACCACCAGAGCGGATCGGCAACTACATGCACCACAGGGCTCCAGCAGGTCACGTCTCCCCCAAGCCTTGGCATTCAGCCACGCTGAAAGGAGTGGAGACGGTAAGACCACCACGTGGAATGGCGTTAAACAAAGGAAAGCAGCGGAGCACTCACATGTTAAGACAGCGCGCCTTGATGACGATCACACAGCGGAGCACACCAAAGAATTCGGCTGCATCCACGAACGCCGCCATGCCGAACCACAGCAGCAAACAGGAAGCGGAAGACACGGAGCACCTCCGCTGTGCTCCTCGATTTAAAGGGCACATGGTTCCGCCCAGTCATTAAGGTACTTGCACCGCTGGCACAGGTGCCAACAGCGGCCAGGAGGGACACAACCTCCGGTCACATCTACCCCCCACTTTTGCATCGTCGGCCTCACGATGTAAAAAAAAAAAAACACTACAGACACTAACACCATGGCCTGAAAACAACAACCTGGGCATTTAACGCTGGGTCTGAAAATCCGCCTGCCGCAATGTTCCGGTAGTCAGCAGACCAAGGAAGATGGTGAACATTAGAATGGTGGCCAGCTGTAGAGCGAGCAGGTCTACGCAATGCTTGCTGACTAGTACTCGGCTAGTCTGTTGGAAGCAGTGAAGGAGCTGACAGCTCTGATACTGGAGGGGTTGCCAAGATGGGCGGGGCCAGCCCCAGGGTTGCAGCAGAAAAACCGGCAGGACACAAGGCACCTTGAACAGCTGCGGGTGGTGGATGGGATGTCTCTGAGACCAAGACCCACAGGCCTCCATCACAAGAGGACTCACCATCCGATGCTACCTGGGCAGGTGGGGAGGGCACTCCCAGCGGGTGAGCGGCAACTTTGGGCTGAACTACAGCCTTTATCAGCATGTCCCGATGCACATTTCAAACCCTGTGCAGATCATTCGCTGGAGCCACAGTATAAACCGCACCCCCACTGGCAGGGGCTCTCACCACCTGGTGCACCACAGAACTCCAGAGGTCCTGGATTTTCTAACGACCTCTGTGACTGTGATCTCTTAAGTACACCAGCTGACCCACCAACAAGAGTGTCTCCCAGACCTGCTGATCATGTCGCTCCTTCCGTTTGTCAGCAGCCACCAACAACCGCTCGTGGGCACCCTCAAAAGCAACTCTCAGTCTGGCCTGATGTTCGGCCACCCAATCCTGTACCTCACCGGGTACTGGTTCCTGAACTCTGCCCTGGAGAAAATCAACCGGAAGCTGAGGTTCCTGTCCAAACATCAAATAGAACAGGGACTCTCCTGTGCCCTGATGGGGGGTCGTGTTGTAACAAAACAGCACCTGGGGCAAACAGGAAGCCCAATCCCGCTTCCGTGATACTGGGAGAGTACGAAGGAGTTTATGTAGAGTTCGGTTGAACCGCTCACACTGCCCGTTACCTGCAGGATGGTACGGAGTAGTACAGGACCTTGCAACACCGTACAAAAGGCAGAGCTGGCCAGTCAACAAACTCTCAAAGCTCCTTCCTTGGTCCGAATGAAGACGGCTCGGAATGCCAAACTTGTAGAACCACTCGGAGATCAACACCTGGACCATGGTGGGGGCCCGTTGATCCCGTGTAGGCACGGCTACGGTGAACTTGCTTAAGACATCAGTAATGACCAGGACATTTTCGTACCCATTCCGGGAAGGCTCCAACAGCATGAAATCAATGGCCAAGATCTCATTGGGTCGGGAGGCAAGCAAGTGGCTCATGAAGCTATGCGGCCTGTGTCCAGAATCTTTAGCAACTTGGCAACACTCACACTCCAACACCCACTGCTTTATGCCAGAGACATGTTTGGTCAGTAGCAGTGCTGTCGGACCAACTCAGTGGTCCGTTCAATGCCCTGGTGGCTATGTTCTTGGTGGAGCTGGCTTAAGGTCTCCTGCTTAAGAACTGCAGGCAAGATGAGCTGGAGACACTCTTCTCCACCATCTGAGCGGAAGACCTGGTGGAAAAGAACCCCGTCTTTCTCTACCAGGGGCTCCCATTGACGCAGAAGGATTAGTGCTGCCTTTGGCAGCTGCCGCCGCTCAGCCCAAGTAGGCAATGCTTTCTGCTGCCAAAATGGCAGCACAGCCTTCAGGAGGGGATCTGCCTCCTGCAGGGAGCGAAGATCTGCAACAGAGTGGGAGGAAAGGGCTGAGATGACAGCCTGAGTGCTTGGCCCAACAGGGCCTAGATAGATGTAGGCCTTTCTGGAGGTCAATAGGGACTGCAATCCCAGGCAAGGAATCCGCGATGACAGGTGACACAGACACATACTGCCGTGAAAGCGCATCTGCATTCTTGTTGCAATGGCCAGAGCAATACTTAATATCGAAGTCAAAACTGGCCAGTTGGGTGGCCCACCGGTGTTCAGTAGCCCCTAGTTTAGCAGACTGGAGATAGCTCAATGGGTTGTTATCAGTATAAACAATGCACCTATGCCCCAACAGGTACTCCAGGAACTTTTCCGTCTTCGCCCACTTAAGCGCCAGAAACTCCAGCTTCATAGAGCTATAGTTGGACATATTGCGCTCAGTGGGCCAAAGACCCCTGCTGGTGTAGGCCACTGGTCTCACACCACTATCTGTCTCCTGGGATAGGACGGCCCCAACTGTGGCTGAAGTCAACATCTAAAATGAAGGGGCGTGAAAAGTCAGCATAAGTGAGGACTGGGGCCGAGACCAGCTTTGCCTTTAAGGCCTCAAAGCTGTCCTCACATTGAGGTGTCCATGCGGCTCCCAAAGCCTGACCTGAGCTTCTCTTTGATTTTGTGCTGACAATAGCTGATAATAGGTGACAAAACCAAGAAAGGAGCACAGCTCTGAAACATGGCTGGGGCGCCGCCAGTTAGCCATGGCCTTGATTTTCTTGGTGTCTGTGGAGACCACTTGGCTCGAAATTACGGGCCCCAAGTAGCCAACTTCCTGTTGAAAAAATGCGCATTTTTCGAGCTTCACCTTCAGGCCCTCCTGGTGGAGCCGACCAAGCACCAGTTCCAAGTGCTGCAGATGCTGGTCAACAAAGGATGAGTAGATGACAATGTCATCAACATAGAGCAGCAAGGTCTGACACTGCTGGTCACCAAACATCCTCTGCATCAGCCACTGGAAGGTGCTTGGGGCATTGCACAACCCAAAAGGCATGCGGTTAAACTCGAAAAGGCCAAAGGGTGTACAGAACGCAGTTTTGGGCCGGTCCTGCTCTGACACAGGAACCTGGTTATAACCACTGGCCAGATCAAGCATAGAGAACCATCGGGCCCCGAAAGTGCATCCAAACTCTCTTCAATACAAGGCAAGGGGAAGGCATCCTTCCTGGTCTTGCTGTTTAGGAGGCGGTAATCTACACACAACTGCAAACTCCCATCCTTCTTCCGAACCAATATGATGAGAGAGGCGTAGGGACTACTGCTCTCCCTAATGACCTCAGACTCCAGAATTTGGTTGATGTGAGTCTTCACTGGCTCGTATTCTGATGGAGGTATGCGACAATACCTCTGCCTGACTGGCACATCATCCAGCAGAGGTATGTCATGAGAGATGAGATTGGTGCAGCCCAGGTCGCCATCATGGGCAGAGAAAGCAGAGTGGTACTTGTAAAGCAATGATTTGACACCTGTCTGTTCCTGCTCAGTGAGTGCAGACAGGTCCAGTAACTCCACCTTATCTAACACCGAAGGGGTAGACGTCTCGGAGGAAACAGTAGCCGACATAGACTCCTCCGTCACTCTAGCGGGCAGGCTGACAACCTGGGCAACTCCGAGAGTGCCAAGGCCAGTCCTTGGGTAAAGGAGGATCTCAGTGGTCCCGACATTTGCCACAGGGACATATACTGTACCCCGAACGACCTGAACAAGGCAAGAGGAAACTAGCAACCCAGCAGGTAGGCCAGCTTCAGGGGGTTCGAGCAACACACACTGACCAGAAAACTGCTCTGGGCAGGTGCTGGTGACCAACTTCATGATCCCACCAGGTATACGAATGGCTCGCCGGCCCCGGACCCTCACAGCACCGGTGGAGTTCATCAGTGCTTCGGTGGCATCCTGATGGCACCTCTACAAAGCTTCAATAACTGGACTAGGTGCTTGTGAAAAACAAGGCGAGTCAAAACGAGAGGGGCCAAATGCACCAAAAAGTTCTCTGTAACATCGGCGAATCACATTCATCCCCAAGATCCCGGGGATGGGGGACATGGCACCAGGGGGGTCTTTAACCACAACAAGGAGTCCACAGTGAAGCGTCACCTTGCCACAAAGTTCCACGTCAAGCTCCAAGTAGCCGATATATGGAATCGCTAGGTCATTAGCTGCTCGCAGCTGTAGCCAGTGACAAGAGTGAAGGCGATTATGGCCCCAAGGTGCAAACTGTGCCAGGAAGATGCTCTCGGTGACTGTGGACACCATGGAACCAGTGTCCACCAAGCATGAAACCGCAAGTCCTCCAATGGAGACATCGATGGTTGGACAAGGAGCAACAAATTCAGCCACTACACCTTCCTGGGAGCCTAGAGACTCCTCAACTGAGCTGTGGCTCGGCAACTCAGCTGGCTTCAGTTTTCCGGCAAGCGGGGAGAAAGAAGTTCAGCAGTGTTAGAGTTCACACCAGAGACAGAATTAACATGTGTGCGGGATAGAACCCGTTCACCATCACACTCACGAGCAAAATGACCAGGCCGGCAGCACTTTCTACAGATCAGGGGTCCATTGCGAGTAGTCCCTCCTTCGGAGCGGGGAGCCTGCACAGAGGCCACAGTCTGGGTGAGCTGGTTAAGCTGCTCCTGCTGGCGCTTCATGAGTTCCATCAACTCACTGAAACCCGGCTCCTGTGATGCGACCTTAGGGGTAGGCTGAACACGACCCTGTACCCCATACTAAAGGCCATAGGCTGATGGTAAAGAGACACTGTGCCCTCTAGCACCCCCTGGAAGACCCTCCCACTCCCACCTAATAGCCTTGCTCCGCAACTCCAACAGAGTGATAGCCAGTTGGTGGTGAATGGACTGCTTAAGCTCTCTCCGGAGATAACTGTCAAACACATGCTCAACAAATTGGTCTCAAAGGAGAACATCACCATTTGGCATCCCATCCGGTGCACACTGCTTGACCTAGGCCATTAAAGCCATGAGGATTAAAGAAATCCTGCAGTGTTGCACCTTCGAGTTGGTGCCGAGAAAAGAAAGCCTGCTGTAGGGTGACATAAGACTGGAAACAGCCATATAGCTCCTTCAAGATGGCGAGGACCTGGGCGGGTCTCCTCGCTCTGCACTAGAGCGAAACTTGATCTCCTTCTTTGCTGCTCCCTCCAAGTGGTCAAAAAGGAAAAGTGCTTGGTCGGCCACAGAAAGGTGGCGGGCACGAATACACAACTGAATTTCCTCCAGCCACTCTGTTATACCGATGCCAGTCTTCCCATTAAACATGGGACACTTGCGATCTCTGGGTACAATGACTAACCGCTCCGTGACAGCAGTGACAGCACCTACATGTGGGATGTGACCAGCCAGAACAGAACCCGCTGGAGCAGAGGAAGAGGAAGCAGCCTGCTCCTGACGAAGCCGCTCGTTATCTGCCTTAAGCTGTAACACCAGCTCCCTTAAGCCGCTGCATCTCCTCCTCCATGCTGCTGTTTTGGTTCTCACCAGTAAAGCAAATAAAGCACTAAACACCAAAAAAAAAGAAACAACAAAAAACGCCAATTCAGAACACCAAATAATACAGTAAGCAATCAACGGAAAAAACAACTAAAAAAGAAACACATCTTGGCCCCTTTAAACTGTGTGATCCTGCCGACAACGCCAGAATTTGGTGAGAAAGCGGTACATTTGTCTACTAAAACCAGTTATGGTCCCGACAATGCCACCTGGGAATCACACCCAGGAAATCCTATCCAGGTGTATCTCCACTCTCAGAAAACCAATTAAGGCTGTGCAGGTACCATTAACACAGGAGGGCGAGGTGTGTTCCAATTTAACAATGTTTATTAACAAATTATATAAAAAGAAAATAATATCACACACCAATTAACATATACTAAGTAAAAGAATGGGCAACAACAAATAAAAGCTGGGCTGGGGCTTACCCTGCGGCAGGAGAACCAAAACGGGGAGGAGGGGTCCTCAAATGAATCACCCATGACACTGCACACACACACAAAACCAAAAGAAAGAAAAGGAGGGGACCGTGAAGAAAACACCACCACCAGGGATTAACTGCCACATTCTGCCTCAGCACCTGACAAAACAAGACAAAGACGGAGATTAATAAAATGTGCCCAAACTTCTTGTGTTGACAGAAAAAAGAAAAAACAGAGGTATCCATATAACAAAACAAAACCTAACCAAAAAGGAATGAGAAATTGGTCCAATAAATCAGTTTTTCAAGAAAAACTAATAAATTTACAAAAGAAGGGACAACCAAGCCAACTATTAGACAAAAGGAAATCAAAATACCAAAAAGGACCAGCTAAACTAACTTCTAACAACAGAAAACTCAATCGACTCAAATAACCATAAGGCCTAAAACTTTAGGGCTGTGTCATCCGGCATGAGCCATCCAAGATCTGCTCCAAGCCAGCGACAGACAGAAACAGAACCAAAACAGCAGCACGGCTGTGGTGCAATAGATTGTTACACCGGGCTGCTAACACACAATAAAAAGAAATAAACCTAAAGTTAAATGAATAAATTAAGATCAGCCTAATCGGGTAGGAAAACTCAAATACATACCCGACGAGGAGGATATGGGCCGCGAAGATATGGTGAAAGCACCACCAGAGCGGATCGGCAACTACATGCACCGCAGGGCTCCAGCAGGTCACGTCTCCCCCAACACTTTGCTCTGAGCTCTCGTAGGAGGCGGTCGCACTTTTCCTTGCTCCGTTTCTATCTCTGTTCTCCCCACTCCCTCATGTCTTCTGCTTGCTACACTTTTTTGTCTTTTTGTCTCGTCTCGTCTGTTTGACTTGGAGCGATCGCTTGGCACTGGACCTTCGAAACACCGATCATGGAATTGATAAACTGGTCTCTCAACGCAATTGACAAGATTGTCGCCACAAAGAGCACAGGCCTAGGGGAGCCTACCTGCCCGGATGGGAGTTTTGCCTCTGGCTACATGATGGGTGCCTGGGGGAAGTGGAAGGGGATCATGTGCCTGGCACCCCTATCTGTGGAGGATGTTGAGGGTGTTTATATATTCGGATTTATGATGACAGGCTTGCTGATAATTGGCTTGTTCACTGGCCTGAGCTTCTGGAAAATCAAGAAGACTGCAGATAGAAATGACGTCCAAACTGCTGGTCTATGCAAACGATCGGATCAAGGCTGCCGATTCTCGGTATGACGAACTCAATCATAAGATGAACAATTTGCTTGGTGTGACTGTTGATTTGAGTTGCAAAGTGGAAGCCATCAGGCTGAGAATTGCTACAGCTGGGGTCTAAAAAAAACTGTTGAGAGCAGTAGGGGGAAGGTGAAATTGTTCCTCTCTCCCGACCAAACAAGAAGGAAACTGATTACATTCTGGCGCCCCTGGAACAATAACAAACTCCTCTGGAAGTTTCATGGCCAAGAGATTGCTCTCAGCTGCATCCACGAACGCCGCCACGCCGAACCACAGCAGCAAACAGGAAGCGGAAGACACGGAGCACCTCCGCCGTGCGCCTCGATTTAAAGGACACATGGTTCCGCCCAGTCATTAAGGTGCTTGCACCACTGGCACGGCGCCAACAGCGGCCAGGAGGGACACAACCTCCGGTCACACAAGTTATTTTGTCAGACACTTTGTTTATTTGTTGAATACATAAATAACCCCTTGATAGTGAAACCTGATCTGTCCTCTAGCGCCACCATCAGGGCAAATTTTTAAATTAGAATTAATGTATCATGAAAAATTTTCATACAAATCTTCTCAAATTTACTGACAACATTAATGACCACAAGAGCATGAACCCTGTTGGTTTTGGTGATGATATGACTGTTCCTGTAGCACCACCATCAGGTCAAACTTTCAGTTTTAGAGTTAGTGTAGCTTGGAAATCTTTCATTCAAATCTTTTCTAATTTGGGGTGCACATTCATGACTCTCACAGAATGAACCATATTGACTGATGTTGATGATCCCCTTTCCTCTCATAAACATATTTGTTTCTTTATCATCATAATACAGAACAAAACTTGGAATGTCTTCAGAGAAAGGGTGGCCAGAAATGTTGCTCCTGTCTCAGCGTTTCAAAGGGTTGCTGTTGCTTCACCTTTTGATTTGTAAACTTCTTCCAAAATGAGTAAACTAATGTAGGCTTCAAACTGCATCCAAGTCTTTCCAACTGTCCCCATACACATGCTTCCCCTCTAAGTTTGTCATCCAAGTACAATATTTTCAATCGATGGTGTTATGAAGAGCTGTAATGATGGCTTGATGTCTTCAACATGGCTGATTGCATATCTGGTGGGGCTTGGAACCATTTTGATAATATTAGTAGCGCTAAGTCTATCCTGCCATTGAAATGGGGAAAAGGACCATATTATCTTTCCATTTTTGGAAGCGATCGTGTCTGCTGGTGGTTGAGAGACAACAGGAAGGTCAACGCTCACTATCATCAGATGACAATGCCTCAAAATCATTGTCCTCCTCAACACAATCCTCTGTCTCAGGAACGTTGTCATCCCCCATGTCACGTT
This sequence comes from Amphiprion ocellaris, assembly GCF_022539595.1. NCBI lineage: Eukaryota > Metazoa > Chordata > Actinopteri > Pomacentridae > Amphiprion > Amphiprion ocellaris. The sequence continues at coordinate 24,259,664 of NC_072780.1, read as the reverse complement.
AGCACCAAAAGCTGAAAATGATGCTCCCTCTAATCACTTCAACAAGGTAGACATGCTGCTAAGAGTGTATCCCACCAGATACACAGTCGGCCATATTGAAAACATAAAGTCATTATTCAAGCTCTTCATTGACCCATCATTTGAAAACATTGTGTTTGAGGTGATAATTTTAGAGGGGAGGAATGTGTAGTTGTAAAGACTTGGATGTGATCACCTTCAAGCCTACACTGGCTTCCTCATTTTGGCAGGAGTTCACAAGTCCGGTTGTTACCATGCCCACACCATGAGAAGAATCAAAGTTCTTGTGGGAATAGTTGTTTTGCCCACCCTCCTGTTATGTATCAACTCAAAAGTGTCAACTCTGCACCTGCAGGTGTGGGGATGTTAGGTCACACACACAGACAGACAATTTTTACGCACCCAAAACAGCTTAGGGTCAGATTGACCCCAGAGGAACACCGATGCGTGAAAAATGTGTTCAGCAAATTGACAAAATATCATCATGATAATTTTATGCTTAATCAATAATCCCCATCAAATTAGGAAAAGTCATAAAATATCAAGCAAAAAAATTTAAGTCAACTATCATTTTTTGATCGCTAAACATTGAATGTGGTCAAATTGACCCCAAGGATAATAGGAGGGTTAAAGAGGGTATAGTTCTTTTCTTTAGATTTCATGTGATGCATACCACATTTCCTTAAAAAGTCTTATTTTATTTTGTTACAGCGCTGGAAACTACCGTACTGAGTAGGATTTGTGAGCATGACACGATGGCCTTTACACCAAACTTTCCATCTGTGAAAAACCTCCCAAAGGCTCCAGAGGCCCCCCGTTCTAAAAAGTTCCCAGAAGAAGAAAACAGACAAGTACTGCTGCTTTCCTATCATTTGGAGACACAATATACATAAAACTATAGAGATGTATTGTCTTTGATCTGAACCTATCCTCTACTTCCCAGCTGGAACACCATGAGGAGACAGTAACAGTACAGCCTCCACAGGCCCCTGAGTCAGGGTGGATTGATGAGAACCAGGTTAATACAGAATTGTTGGTGGAGGCTTGGAACAAGCTGCCAGACATAACATTCACCTCTCCTGGTGGCATGGGGAAACAGGGTCCAGGGGTGACTTCTGTGGTGGGCCCTCAGAATCCTACTGACTGGCTGTATGAGACAGAAACCACACAGGCACCTTTCAGCCCTCCTCCTTCCCCACCTCTGACCGACTCACCAGTGTCAGGTAAACAGCCCACCTTTGGCACAAATCATTCTCATCATTCTGAGTTTCCTGATAACTTCATTGCACTTGTACTACAGTCACATGACAACAAGATGATGTACAATCTCATCTTTTGTGCAACCTGTCAAACAGCTGTTTTTCATGTTTGTTGGGAAATCTGGCTTTCCCTGTTTGAAATACTTTCCTTTTGTTAGTCAGGATAGTAAGCAGAAAAGTAATTGTCAAGGCGAGGGGGGTGAACCCAAGCAGAGAGCACACAGACAAGGAGGCGAGATTTGGAATGAAAGGGTGGATTTATTGCGCAACAGAATCAAGGGGGGAGGAAGTCAGGGCAGGCGGGGAATCCGGAGAATGCAGTAGGTGCAGCAGGACAGGGGAAACCGGGCAGCTGGGTCAGCGATCTAAATACGGAAGGCAGGATTAGTTCACAAATCTTTACAATAGCAGAAATGTGCAAAAGGCAAGAGCAAACAGACTGTGTGAGCAGAGTTTATGATCTGGCAGGGTGTGGACTGTGTGACTGGCTTTTATTGTAGAGATGAGGATGATAAGGTGTGCCTCACCGCAGCTGCCCGGAGTTCTGTAGATGACAATGATTATGAACAGGTGGCAGCTGTGGAGGACAGCTCCATCCAGCAACATAGAGGGAGAGGGAGGAGAGGAAAAAGAGGTTATGTGGGGGCTTACGTGGGGGGACGGAGGATGGAGCCCTGACAGGTAATAACGAAACTCAAGTGCATAAATCATAGATGCCAAAACAAACATTTTTCAGGGAGCATTATGTGACTGCCTATGAGTTGAGTAAACTAACCCCAATGTGTTGCAAAGTTCAATGTGGAAAGTATATTTATTCAAATACTGGACTTTACAGATTTTAGATTTTAAAAAAAAGTAAAAATACTGTAATTTTAATACACCAATTTTGTCTGACGGCTATAGTAGTATTTCAAAATAGGATTCTACACGAGTTTCTAAAATATGCATTGATATAGATCAAAATATACAAAACAGTTCCACTCAATAACAATGAACGAACAACAATGATTTAAAAAAAAAATTTTTTTTTTTAATTGCAGCAAAATGAAATCAAGTTTTTTAATTCTGTATTAAATCCAGGAGAGACCCGTGAAAGACCTACAGGTCCTGGATCCAACATGCATGATTAAACAAAAGACACTTGATTCAAAATGTGTCTAAATCAGCAACTGACAAGTTGCTGCAGTAAAAGATAAAAGCTAGCACAACAATAACATAAAAATACAGCTTTTAGCTGAAACTTTTTCCATAGAATCAGAAATCTATTTTTTATTTTTTGAGTGCACCTCTACGCCTGAATACTGATGAAGATATCTAATTGGCCAGTCATGCGGCAGCAGTACAACATAAAATCCTGCACATACAGGCCAGGAGTTTTAGTTAATGTTCACATCAAATATCAGAATGAGAAAAATGTGACTGCAGTGATTTTGCAGCAAGATTTTCCACTGGTATGAATGCTTCTGAAGCTGCTAATCTCCTGCATTTTCACAACAGTCTCTAGGAGTAAACTCTAAATACTGTTGTGATGACAGTTCTTCCAGTAGTACTTTAGTAATCAATGATGGTTGGAGTGCCTGTCTGTGAATTATCGCTGAGCATGTCAAAAAATTTGGTTTCAGCAATGAGGCTGTTTGAAAGCAAAGAAAGTCCTGACTCAATATCAGTATGGGTTCCAATAAAGTGGCTGGTGACAGTATATTTGATTATTTGCCTGCACAAATTTTACTGAAAAAGAACTTTTCAATACAGGATTTGTACTTGTGATGGAGTGATCCTTGACCTCTAAATATTCCACCACTGAAAGAGTGGTGGAATAATTCAGAGTCAGAGACTTCTAGGTCTTAATCAGTCAGAAGTAATGACACAGAGATGGGTCTGGCTTTGTGAAGAATGGTCTTCTTTCAGCCAATATCATTCTGCTATGAGAAAGAAAAACATTTAGCCTTGCTTGTACTTATTCAAACCAATCACTATTGTTTTGGCACCAAGGTCAGGAAAATGAACCATTCACTAACAGAATCAAGCATAGCAACAGCCCTGCCTTTGGCACATATCATTCTCATCATTCTGAGTTTCCTGATAACTTCATTGCACTTGTACTACAGTCACATGACAAAAAGATGATGTACAACCTCATCTTTTGTGCAACCTGTCAAACAGATGTTTTTCATGTTTGTTGGGAAATCTGGCTCTCCCTGTTTGAAATACTTTCCTTTTGTTAGTCAGGATAGTAAGCAGAAGGGTAATAACGAAACCCAAGTGCATAAACCATACAAAACAAACATTTTTCAGGGAGCGTTATGTGACTGCTCATGAGTTGAGTAATATATATGTGTGTGTGTGTGTGTGTGTGTGTGTGTGTGTGTGTGTGTGCGTGTGCGTGTGCGTGTGTGTGTCATTTTTAGCCCCCTGACTGTGGAATAAGGGAAGCAATAAAGTGTTCACTTAGATCCATTCAGGTGCTGGCATGTTGACATGCAGACCAGAGAGCGACAGCAGCACACTGACCTAATTAGAGTTTGAGTATCCAGTGTGTATAGTTTGATGACTTTCAGTCAAAAACAAATGTCTGTGGTTGGACCTGAGATATAGGGACTATATCTCAGCAGGTGAGCAGGTTTAAAAGAAATGATCTGCAACATGAGTAAAAAATGAAATGCAGCTGAAATGTAGGCTATAATTTATCATACCAGCAGTTCACACATGGCACTCTTCTTGTCCTTTCAGATGAGGGGTGCAGTCAGCCTCTGGTCCCTGGCCCCTGTCGGGAATATATAGTCAGGTGGTACTACGACCCCGAGGCAAATGCCTGCGCCCAGTTCTGGTACGGAGGCTGTGAAGGCAACACAAACAACTTTGAGACTGAAGCCAACTGCAGGAATACCTGTGTCTACACATAACAGACTGTCTTTGGAGAGAAGGGTGTGTGCAAGCTAACATACTTCATTAGCGTCACTGAGGAACCAGAGTGAAGTAGTGACGCAGGCTTTACTGTTTGACCAGAGCTCAGGGCACTGCTGTTGACTTGCTCTGTGGATTACTGCAGGTGAAGGAGATGATGGAAAGCAGATATGGACCATCACACCATCTCTCAGACTACGTTTACACTGCAGGTGCACAATTCTGACCTGCTGTACATGTATTACCTGTGTCATTTTCTTACATCTGCAAGAACTCGTTTTAAATGTTTTATTTTATTCCCACTTTCATTCTATTGTTATCAAGCTGTCATTCAGGCTGATGCTACTCATACACTGAACTAGAATCACCAGGTCCTATATCATAAAGTAAGGTCAACACAGAGCTCACTGAGCCTACCACTGATAATGCTGAATGAGCTGTATCACCAAGCTTCTCAGTTGACTTTGAGCTTTGAACATTCAATACACTTTTATACTGTATGAGTACTATTACACTGTACACAATAATCACAACTAGAATAAAATAAAGGAGCTCCAGAAGATTTCCAAATGCAGTCAAATAGAAAAAATATAAGGAATACAAAAGCTGTAGATACATGTGGTTGTCATTAAGTAAGTGTTTATAAATGTGATTGGCACATCAGTATTTAAAGTAGTCCAGTGTGAGTATAGAATATACATGGATAATCAGTTCATTCCTGTATTCTGATGCCCTTCTGCTCTCATGATGAACTCATGACTATGTGATACACTTAAGAACTGAAAAAAAGAGTTTGCTTATAAGCACAAAACTATCTCTGTCTGCAGTCCTGTTTTAAACCCAGAGTCTTCTGTCGAAGCAAAGTGGATCTTCACGGGTGTCAGAATATTTCTGTTGCTGATATTTGTCACTTTATCACAACACTGACTTCACAAGTCAGTATTGAGAATCTGACTGGTCAGCTATCAAGCCGTTGTTCTGAGAATAAATGGCTCTGGAGCAGACTGCCTATGTAGTGTAGGTCAGTGGTTCCCAACATGTTTGGCTTGGAGCCCCAAAAAAAACATCCCATAAGTACACTACAAAACATAAGGAGGAAGTTATTGAATTGTATTACTAATAGAAAATTCCCTAAAATTTTTTTTTTTATATATATATATATATATATATATATATATATATATATATATATATATATATATATATATATATATACATATATATATATATATATATATATATATATATATATATATAACCACTGACGTAGGTTACCATCATGGTTTACCTCAGATCTGACCTGAAACCAGAGATACATAGTTGACCTGCTAATTTTGCTTCATGGTGCAGCTCCCTGGACTTACTGGTCTCCATGAGAATGACAAAAGCACAGAGCAACTACAAAAAACAAACAAAAAACAGTTCCACAAATTTCTGAGCTATAAATAAATATAAAATGAATTTAAGACTGACATTAGTTGAGCTCTTTGTGGAACTTTTCACCTCACACTTTCTAACACGGCCAATAACATTGATTTAAAAACACCAGCAGCCAGCCCAGGCTCTGTTTGTGCTATACAAACGAGAAGCCGCTGATTAATGATGCAAAACTGAAAATATTTCATTTTCCAGGATTTAATGTGTTAATGTGGCTCACATGTTTCATTAGCTGAGATATATATATATATATATATATATATATATATATATATATATATATATATATATATATATATATATATATATATATATATATATATATATATATATATATACACATAGCTGATATAACTGATCTGTCCCTATTCGACTTTAGTTCTACTTTTTAACTGCAGTGGTGGCGCAACAGTTAAGTCTCTGGACTTCTGATCAAAAGGTCAGAGGTTCAAACCCCGATGCGGCCACTGTTGGGCCCTTGAGCAAGGCCCTTAACCCTTCCTGCTCCAGGGGCGCTTTACTGCGGCTGACCCTGCACTCTGACTCCCCCAGCTGGGGAGATATGCGAAAATCAGAATTTTCCCTCGTGGGATTAATAAGGGACAATAAAATTAAAAAAAAAAAAAAAATTGGTGGATATTGTTGTCTGAAAAGCCCATATAAATGTGTCAGTTTTAGTTTAAAAAAACCAAGCAAAACATATCTACATTGTGATTTTTGTTTAAAAAAAAATAAAATAAAATAAAAAAATAAAGCTTACAAAATGTGGTCATACCTTTGCAAATATAAATATGCAAAGAATAAAGTTCATTGTCAGGAAAAGTATTTTTGATGTTTTGTTTAAAAAAAAACAGGAAATCTTCAAAATAAAGCCACAAAATAATATTTACAAAAAAAATAAAGTCAGTCTTCAGGGGTAATAAATCATCTTTTTTTTTTTTAAAGTAGCACATCAGGATTTAATGATATATTTTTTTAAAATCACAATCCTGCCATCTGTAGCAGAAACTACCATAGGCTTTCACAGATCTTAACATGTCTCTGTTTATGAATGATTTTAGTCACCAGAATAGCATCACAGCTGTGCAAGACACTGCCATAAAACTTTACAGTTGTGCAGCTGAAATCAAAATGAAGGCTGAGTTTAAATAGGGTCTGTCAACAGTTGGCATTCTGACCCATGAGTACTCATTACTACATTAGTACGCAATTGCATGAGTGTTCATGGGTTGGATCACACCCAGCTTAAAAATCTTCCTTAACACTGATCTTAGCTACACACCTGTAAAGTTTTGTTACTGTCTATCACTTTAACAAAATCTCTCCACAGATATTTTAACACTTTCCAGAGCTCGTAGACCCCCTTTCTGGCAGTTCCTGCTCCAGCAGGTGTCTCTGGGACCATGTTTGATCGTAATCACTCAGACACACAGACTCATGAGTTTATAACAGCACCAGTCAGGTTTTTGCACTTGACTAATGTTTTTTGGACATTTATAGAAAGTTAGAAATAGAAATGATAGAAATGTGATATCGAGGGGGCAGTATTTAACACCAGCATTGTAAGCTCACAGAAGCTTTGTCAAATTTACCACTTCATTCTCAAAGATTTTTTTCTCAAAATTCTGACTTTAGTCTCAAAACTTTTTCAGTTGTTCTACTACTCTCTGTATTAATCATTATTATTAGAGATTAAATTGATGTGATAGCCAATGATTTGGATGGACAGTTAAGAGCTGAATAGTGGTTTTAGTCAGGGGACTTGTGTGTAAAATCAATTACAGATAAATGAACCAACCATGACAGAACAACCAACTGTAGCTGACTAAGACTGTGATCTTTTAGATCTTATTGTTGCTGTTGACTACTGCCTCCTCTGCTTTATAGGCACGTCCAAACACATCTGAACTACACTGCACAGTGATTTAAGTAGGAGGTCTGAAAGTGCAGCTTATTCAGAGGATGTTAGCATGTCTTAGGAGCTTTCACGTGTCAGCACAGTGTGTCCAATGACTTCACATCCAAATCAGGAAATTCTTTGTTCCATACAGCTTGTTGCATGACACATATTTGCTGCACAAAAAACAGCACATCTATGTCTCTATGACAACTCATTTCTGAAATAAAATTGTTAATGTATGTACCACAAAATACTACTGAACAAACAATAAATAAAGGAATACACATAAGTATTTCGGTTCTTACACCTGCAATGTGAATATAGTCTACTGTATGTACTGTTGTTACACATGTAGCTTATGGACCCAACAGTGTATAAAACTTTTTATATTTTATTTTAGGGCAAATTCTGGGATATATCCTTTTATATGTCTGTAGAAGAGATGTCCATGGTCATGACTGACCCTTTGAGGGCATCTTGGTCAGTAAAGAGTATGCATTTCTAACCTGTTTAGAGAATTTTCACATGTTGCAGCTATTTCCATCTCCACTTCTTACATTGTAGTTGTTTTATTTCATCTTAATTAAATGTATTAACCTCCATTACAAAGAGTGTTGTATGAAATGAGCCACACTTTACTGTAAAATATATTTTGTTTAACACTGTCCACGTATCAGAAGGAATAATAAGTAGAGAAACAAAATAAACTTTTTTTATAAGTAAAATAATTTCGTGGGATTGCTCATTTCAACAACAGAAACTGAGCTTTGGCATCCAGTACTCTGAGATGTCAGTTCAGCTCCAGCAGTGTCTACTAGAAAGTGAGGCAGCAAAAAGGTCCCATCAACAAGCAAATGTGGATGTTGCAGTTGTGGGGTGTGAACTCCTCATTCCATTGAATCACCCAGAAATGTATTGCTATTATAAGGCAACACTTTGACATTTTAGGAAATATGCCTATAAGAGTTTGTTGAGTACACTGAGAACACTCTTTCCCCCACCTACCCAGTACATATTCGGACATAACCAGCAGCCATACAAAATGGAAAATTTTAGTTTTGGGGTTAATGTGTTGGACTATTTCTGGGCCAGGAGCAGTAGATTTCTGGAATTACAGGAAAACTACAAAGTTGCTGGGCCTGGTTAAGAAATAACCTGACACATAATCCCCCAGAATACCACAATTTGATGTTTTACACTTTGCATTTTATATAGATCAAATTAATTAAGCAGAATATATGGGGTGTTCCCTTTCTTCACCCTAAGTCAGCTGGGATAGACTCCAGCCCCCACCACGACCCGACAGAGGATAAAGCAATGTATAGATGACGGAAAGATGGATGTTTAGTAGTGATATTAACAGGTGTTGGTAGGTGGGTTTTGTTGTACACTTGCACAGAGTCAGACAAGCTGTTTCCCAATTTCTATTCTTTGTGTTAAGATCATGAGCTGCTTGCAGTAGCATCATATTTGTCATATACAGTAGTATCAGTGTGAACATGTAATGATGGCTTTGGGCCACATAAAAATAGCCTGACCTAAAGGACAGGTATTGGGATTAAAACTGAGGGAAAAACAACTGATCATCTAATCTTGTGTGGACTTTACGCAGAAACAACTTACGATAACCCACACATTTTAAAAACCTCTCTTTAGACTTTAGCCAAGACAGCCAGTATCACATACACCACTGAGACCTCCATTGTTTGGTTATGATCTTGATTTCCAGAGGTCTGTCCTTGACACCTCTGTCCTGGTGAAACACAGGTCGTGAAGGACAGCAAGGATTTCTGAATACAATCACTTCATATGACACCGAATGTAGTCTGACTGACTGTAGTGGAACTGGTCTCTTCAAGATAGAAAATATGCATATTTCCCATAATGTTGAACCAACCTTCACATAGCAACACCTTGGCCAAAGGATAGTTCAGCAGTACAATATCAAAGCTGAACAGACAGTCTGTGGAAGAAGATGTACTGTAGCTTGTATTTGCAATAGGAATCCTAAATATGTACAAAGGTTGTTCAATGGTGTAGTAAACAGTACCTTCTATTTGAATGCTTGCATGGTCATATGTACTGAATGCTGCTTTCTCTATAGTAAACTTTATGCACTAATAGTATGCAATATTCAGTAAAAAGCTTTATGCATTCTGATATGTACTACATATATTATACACAGATGGAAGACATGACAGCATGAGATATGATTAGGTTCAAGGAGTGTTGAAAAGTTGTAAATTCAATGAGTTTTCTGTTTACAAGTTTTCTTGCTGATTAATGGTCATTTTGACAAATTTTTGTAGAACATGTCTTTTAAATCCCCCAGTACGTTTTGGGATTTATATTTAAAACACAAACCATCCTAACATTCAATTTTTCATTTTATTATTAGCCAGACAAGTGGTAGCTTGGTAACAGACCCATTCTCATTTCCAAACATCAAATCACAGTTTTCAGTTATTTTTAGATGCTGGTAGACATATCTAAGCAGGTAGAGATGATTTACATGTCTAAATAGGAAAAGACATCAATTTTGATAAACGAAGTTTAAATACATTATATCATTAAGTTCCACTCAGCTCTGAAACCTGCAGATACTCTTGACTTCTTCGGTTTTTGTAAAGGTTGTCTGGGTTTTACATGGACTTAGCTGTAGTGTTCAGTTCATCTTTTTCATCAGGATTAAATCTGTATTTGTATCCATATGGCCGCAGATGATATGTCAGGTACTCCAACACATACAGCTGGGTGGCATAAATGTAGTGAAAGGACACAGCTAAGTCTGAGCAGCAACCTGGACCCTGGAGAGAGGGGATACAAATTAGAGGTTAGTAAAAATCCAATGTTCAGACTGTGTGCTCAAATGGTTTTGCAGGTTTGAGTATTAGGTGACTGACAGGAGAGATGTCAGCACTACTGTGCACTAAACACAGCTCACACTCTGCTCTCCTAGACTTTCAGTTCAAACCCAACCACCATTTTCAGCATCCTGGCATTCAGTTTAAGCTTCAAAAGTTGCTTTTATTTATTACCAAAACATACTTGTTTGGGGCTGCATGCTGCCTGTGGGTGCCTCCTGTTTGTGCCGGTTTTAGACACTGAACAATCACATTCTATGTTGGCTGTCCATATTGTAGAAGGGCACACCACTGGGGGCTGATTCTCATTGCAATTTTTCATTGCCATTTGTCCCAATTAAGCAATTAATTTACCACATCACTGTGTACAAAACCCATGAGTAAACAGGTTACTGAGGTTTCATACAAATGTTAAAATATGATTCACAGTAGAATAAATCAAACTCAGGATACAAATGACAGCAGACTCATAGGGTGTTGCTTTGTGTCTGCTTCAGCGCTACGTTGCAGATGGTACACCATGTAAAAATTTGGGGTCACCCAGACAATTTCATTATTTTCCATGAAAACTCACACTTTTATTCATGTGTTAACATAATTGCACAAGGGTTTTATAATCATCAATTAGCCTTTCAACACCATTAGCTAACACAATGTACCATTAGAACACCAGAGTCATGGTTGCTGGACGTGGGCCTCTGTACCCCTATGTAGATATTCCATTAAAAATTTGCCGTTTCCAGCTAAAATAGTAATTTACAACATTAACAATGTCTAGACCGGATTTCTGATTCATTTAATATTATCATCATTGAAAATAATTGCTTTTCTTTCAAAAAATAAGGACATTTCTAAGTGACCTCAGACTTTTGAATGGTAATATTACCAAAAACCTTAGCATTTTGTTAGAATTTAGTTGAGCAAGTGTGTGTCCAGATGTTTCTGCTTCATCAGATTCATAGACATCTTATCTCTGTGCTTCTTACAGAACAAACTAAGGAACGCATGACATAATATTATCAGAAACAAGAATGTTGTATTATGTTAATCATAAGATGTTCTGCTGTAAAATGTCTAAATGGTTGCAGTGCTCACTAATTCAATTCAATTCAATTTTATTTATATAGCGCCAATTACAGTCAAATTGTCTCGAGACGCTTTACAGAACTAAGCGGTGTAATGAAGTGATAACAGATTTAAAACAAATACTGCATCATAAAATAAGACAGCCAAAGTGAAAGTCACAGTGTTATTATTGTGGTCTACAGCGATTATTACTCTGCCAACGAAAGATGGAGTTATATGACGATCGGCGTACGTTTGTCTGTCTGTCTGTCTGTTAGCAACATTACTCAAAAATGGACCAACAGATTTGGATGAAATTTTCAGGGAAAGTCAGAAATGACACAAAGACCAAGTGATTAGATTTTGGCAGTGATGCGGCTTATAGTCTGGATCCAAGGATTTGTTAAAGATTTCTGTGTCATTGCGAGATAGCATCACGGCGTCACCGTAACTATGACTACAAGTGAACACTATGTCAGCTGCCTGCTGACGATCATGACTTTGATCCTACTACAAATCCACCACTGTGGACTTATCGGGACTTATCCATCGGAAATCATACAAGGAACAACTGATTAGATTGTGGGGGTGTTTCCGAGTCACATCAATTCCCGCTATATATTTAGGTCACGTGATTCAATATCAGTACAAAATGTACACATGCGTAACACAATGCCTCTGCTCAGTGCAAGGTCATTTTGTTTGTGGGTACATCTATATTAAATACCCACATTCTATGGTATTGTGGTATCTGCCATGAATTTTTTCAAGATTTCAGCCATCAGAAATCATACGACTGAACAGCCTTGGCAGAGTATTGCACTCTCTGAGTGCTTTTCTTGTTAACATTATAATCCCCCTACTAAACATTAGAGTTCCTGTTTTACAGCCAGAATGCAATACTTGCTGTGCTGCAAACATTTACATCATTTCTTATGTCAAAGCTGATCTGTGCCAGGGTGGCTATTTTATGATTTGACTGGGTGATTGGTGATGTACCAATAGCATCTGTTGCAATTTGAACACTCAAACTGACGTTAAAGCTAGATTCAACCCCAAAGTTATTCTTCTAACCTCTCAGTCCTGTCTAGGCTCCTGACAGTTCTCTAAGGTAGTTATCCTGTTGTCATTAGAACACTGAACATACGGTCATGAAATTTGTTATGCATATTTATGGTTGCCCCAATATTATGTATAATGGCTTTGTTAATCCCATAACTTTCATCTAGCCCTTCTGTCATGTCAACATTTTTGTTAATCCAGCTGTATATTTTATAACAACACACCTGTATATCTAAATTTATTGTTATCAGTTGTTTGTCCTACTTTGCATTTAGTGCTTTTGAGCAAATGTTAGCTGTGACAAACTATGAACCGACTCCTACTTGAAAAGATGTTGGATGTAAGTCGGGTTGTACAGATTCACCTAGTTTGAACTAGCTCACTGACATTTCCTGAGACAAGGCTAAATTCAGATTTCCAGTAGGAGTTTGTGTATAGAGTCGTGTACCTCAATTGGAGTGTAGTGGTCATAAAGCAGATACCAAGGCCGTGGTCTTGGGGCCTGTCGGACCAGGTAATAGTCTGGAGGATAAGGATGAAAGGTTTGCCTGCCATTCACATCTCTGGAGTCTGCTGGCTCCACTTTCATTGTCTCCATACATTTCCCCAGAGCCATGTCCTCTATGGAAGAGAAGTGGGTACATTCCCCTGTATTGAACCCTTTGATAAATCTTCTTAGTGCTTCCTTACTGAGGACATAACCTGCTCCTCCACTCATGTAGCCCTTACTGATAAAAGGGGTAAACCTCCTGCCCAGGTACAGTGGCTGCTCTGGATCGTATTTTGACAAGGTGTAGTGTAGATTCTCTATGACGACATATGTGTCGTCATCCGCTTTCAGGAACCAGTCTGCGTCATCCAGGTGGTGCTGGTGGATGTACTGAAAAGCTCGGATTGTCTTCCAGAACAGGTTGTCTCTCCCCTCACTCACATTCAGGTCCACAGTGGGGAAGTCTGTCTTCACTGAGCTCATGTACAGCACTTTGTTACAGCGCTTGGCCCATGTTTGCCGGATGTGCCTGGCTCGAGATTCCAGGTTCGTTGGTCCTGTCATGATCCAGCATAAGATCCGTGTTGTGTGAGAGGAATTAATTACCGAGTTGTTGTTCTGACCTGGTGGTTGAACAAACACAGAATGTCAGCCATGTGGTGCATGGGTACAACTCTATGAGGTTATCAATACAGATATAACCCAACAGCAGCAAATGTAACTTGGGCTTGTTGACTAATAAGTAAACTAATTTCCTTGCATGGAACAATTATCCACACCAAACTCTAATACTGGATGACCCAATACAACCCTAAATTACATTAAATGACATGGAAAAGCAGTGTCAGTTTGACAGGAACACTTTGGTCCAGCCTGAAAATGGGTTTGCAGTTCCTGATGCTTTGAGGACAAGGATAACATAAGAGCTATTTATTGTCCATTTCATTAAGTATTTACACTATGTTTGATGTTGTGATTTTTCATATATGAATTTAAAAAATGAAAAAGCAATTTAGAATAAAATTAGATTAAAATCTATTTAATTGTGTTTTATGTTAAATGGCACAGGCATACATCATTGTTTGATTGCAAAGGAGTTTGTTACATATTTTCTGATTGGCAGTTGATAAGACTGGCCATCATTGTACTACAGTCAACAGCATTTCATTTTCAAAGACCTGACCCAACCTTGAAACAACACCACACACTAGAAAAGGTGCACCTTTTGTTTGTTCTGCTAATAATAAGCTCTGACATTTTTGTATGTAAACTTATTCCCTTCATGTGCGTTTTTCTCACATCCCAGTCCTTCCTCCAAAAGAAACCAAGAAGAAATGGCAAGACAAAAGCAAGAAACAACATTCACTGATGTTTTGCTCGGAAAATATATTTTTTAATAATCCACAGTCAAATTGAGAATGTTTTATACATTGTGGAAACAATTACTACTATGTAAACACTGCAAAACAGTGACTACATTGTGCATCTGACTGAGGAAAAATGACACATACAGCTGCATTTTATAGTTAAAGATGATAAAAGTTATTTATGGTTCTTGTGACATTCAGACCCCTGCTAATATTAACTAGATAAAGAAACTCAGAACAAAAATCTAGTATAAAAACTTTGAGCAGTTATACTCTATTTGAAAATATTCTTCTCAAGTTTCAGATTACATGTATCTAGACAGCTACATGTTTGGTTCTTCTACATTCAGACATGAAATAATCGATATTGCAATAAAGTTCAAAGTGCCATCTTGAAACTGAGTAGGTTTACATCAGTGTAGAAAATAGCTGTGTGGGAGACTGGCCCTTCAACAAAAGTCAAGTGTCAAAAATTTAGTTGGAGTGATCGATACACATAAAGTCACCCAAAACAATCCTATGTAATGATTAGTGTACAATTCTTGAAGTCAGTAACTGCCTGAAATCTCTGACCCCAAGACATCAGCAAATGCTATGTTATGTTGCCAGGTGATACTCTCCATGACCTACACAGAGTATGGTACCTGAGGGTCTCTGCCTCAGCAGATGTACTGCAGCTCAGCCTCCATGACACATGGCATCGCCATCCACTTCCATAACAAATTTCTACAGGAGGACAAGTTCACGTGAAATATAGATTTTCCGCCATATAAGACTGTCAGATCAACCATCCAGCGGCCACAGCCATCAGGGAATACTGCTGCCAATGGGTTGTGTGTGGATTACAACAATGTTTGATAGGTGCTACATGTGAAAGTCACATCCACATGAAAGCAGGACCCAAAGTTTCTCAGAGCATCATACTGCCTCCACCAGCCCACCTTCTTCCTGTAGTGCAACCTGCTGTCATCTCTTCTCCAGGTACCACACAGAGACACACATACACACACACAGCTCTGTACAGAGATATAATGAGCTTGACTTTGACAGAGAAGTTCAAAAGGCTCTCAACAGTTTCTCCTGCCCATAAATACACACACGCGCACACGCGCGCACACACACACACACACACACACCTATACAAATATATAAAAAATGTAGACTTCATCTACAAAAAGGGCCACAGCCGATTTTTTTGCCTCAGAAGACTCCGATCATTAGACATCTGCAGTAAGATGCTGCAGATGGTTTATCAGTCTGTGGTAGCAAGTGTTCTGTTTTATGCTGCAGTCTGCTGGGGAGGCAGTATAAAAAACAAGGATGTAAGGCGTCTGAACAAACTGATTTAAAAAGCTGGCTCTGTGGTTGGAATCATATTGAACACATTAGAGGATGAGGTGGAGAGACACTTAGAAGAGAGGCACTTAGAAAGATGGAAGCCATTTTGACAAACCTGGATCATCCACTTCACATCTGCTTCAGTGACCAACAAAACATCGGTGGATGGCTCCTATCCCTGCGCTGCAGGACTGACAGATTCAGAAAATCTTTCTTGCCATCAGCAATCAGACTATTTAATTCAAAAGTAAACAGATGAGACCAGACAACTGAATTTCCCTTCGGGGATTAATAAAGTCGTTGTATTGTATTGTATACAGGGGTTCTTACACACCCACTCCTTGGAGTAATAAAACCCTAGGGCATCTTGCAGTACCTCAAGGATGCTGCTGATGTGAAAACCAGTAAAAAAAAAAAAAAAAAGTCTGAGTTTATCTGGTTTAGTAAATTTTAGACCATCAGTGAGTTTCCACAGATGCTATTACAACCAAAACTATAAATATGTGTAGCTTTAAGGGGGCAGACATTTCATATCCCCCCTGGAAAGATGAAGAGAAAGTTCACAGCTCAAAAAGAGATAAGACACTGAAAGCAAAAAATAATTCTAATAATTATATTGTGGGGGGTTTTTTGGCCTTGTTTTTGATGTGGACATTTTTGTCCTTAAAGACCTCGCTGTAACTTTTTTAAAAATTGACACCTAAGGGTTAAATGATGATTTCATTATTAAAGGAGAAATGCTGTCCAGCCCCAAAAGTAATTGCTCCCCTAGCTACCAATCTACCAAATGACCAAATTCATTTAGCAATTGGGTTCAATTTCACCAGCCACATCCACATATGATTACTGCCAGGACTGTTGAATCTAAACATCATTAAATTGAACCTGTCTGGCATTGTGAAGTGGGTTTCAAAAACCAGAGCATGATGAAAGTCACTGACATTTATAGTTACAAAGCCATTGCTAAGACTCTGGGACTCCAGTGAACCACAGTGAGACATTATCCATAAATGGAGAAACATGGAACAGTCGTGAACCTTCCCAGGAGTGGACCAATGACCAACATTTCTCCAAGAGCGAGTCGACATCTCATCCTTGTGAAATAACCCAGATGAACATCAATGCAACTGCAGGCCTCACTGGCCTCAGCTAAGGTCCGTCCACATGATTTCAAAATAAGACAGACACTGGGAGAAAATGGCATCCATGGAGAGTTGCCATTTTACTCCTGACCAAAAAGAACATAAAGGCTTGCCTGGTATTTGTCATCCACGGGACCTGGATGACTTGTCATAATTGATGGAGCCTTGAATTCTGCTCTCTATCTGAAAATCCTCCTGGAGAATATCCACCATCAGTTCATGACCTAAAGCTCAACACTAATGGGTTATGCAGCATGACGATGACCGAAAGAACACAAGCAAGTCCACCTATGAGTCACTCAAAAAGAACAAAATAAGATTCTGCTGCGGCTGAGTCAAAGTCCAGACTTGAATCCAATTCCGATGCTGTGGCAAGACCATAAAATGGCAGTTCATGATTGAAAACTATCTAATGTGGTTGAATTGAAACTATTCTACAGAGAGTAGTGTGTAAAAATCCCTCCTTGGCAATCTAAAGGACTGATATGAAGTTATCACAAACATTTAACTGCAGTGGTTGCACCAAGGAACCAACCAGTTAATAGATTTTATTACTTTTTCACAAGTTATTTAGGTTTTGAATAAATCTTCAATAAATCATATGAAAACTGCATTTTATGAGTTATCTCTGTCTAATATAAGATTTCTTCGTTTGATTATTTGGAACATTTGTGTGTGAGAAATACGTAAAAATAGAGGATATCAGGAAGAGGGCAAATACTTTTTTCGCAGCACTGTATATATGTAAATAGATACCTGATTAACATAAGGGGAATAAAATAGAAAAACTTTAGCGTTTCTGTCAGGGCTGTCGTGTTGGATTGCAGTAGGTTTCTAAGGTGTGTAGCGACACACACAGACAGCCATGAACAGGTGAGATAACACAGGTGACAAACTGCTGCCTACCTAGGTGTTCATGCTGAGAGCCGTCCGTCTCTCTCTCTGAAAACCTGACCTGTCCTGTCGGGAGGTTCGAGTCCAACACAAAGCGAAAGGAGAGGAATCCTATCGCCAATCCAGCAGTGAACATGACATTAGCCGTGATGCTCCTCATCCTCCTCGTTTTACCTGCCAGTAGTGATGTTACGAGATGTGCCGAGGCTTCGAAGCGTGCGTCGAGTAATGGAGGGGGCGTGTCCACGAAGCGCGTATCGAGGCACGCTTCATTTAGGGGAGGAGCCAAAAATGATGACGTTCGAAGCCTCGCAAGCCGGTCGTACCGCGTGACTGGTTCGGGAACTGGTTCGCAGTTTTGACGTGCAATTCAAAATATAAGGGGCAGCGAAACGCAATGGATTACCCGTTCATATTTGTTAGATTTTTACCTGCTGTATCTTTGCATTCAATTGGTTTGAGACTCTTTTTTTTTAATAGAACCAGCCAGAAACAGAAGATTCTCCCCTGTCTGGGAACACTTTGACCTGATTTCTTCTAATAAAGCAGGCACATAAGTGAAGTGTAATATGAATAACTGTCACAACACCACACACCGCTTGTTCTAATTTTTTTTCTGGTATTTTAAAAGGTGAAGTGTCTGTTGTGTTCCAAGGAGCTAGAGAAATATTGTCCCAAAAAAAAAGAAGTCGCCTGAATCCCAGCACTGTGGAAAAATTGAGGTTTTTGAATAAAAACAAATAAAATGTTGTCCCTACTTTTGTTTTACAGGTTGTCACTGGTACCACATGCACATTCACAAAACAACAAGTAACAAAAGCACAATAAATTTTATTTATATAGCCCTTATTACAATTAAAAGTATCTAAGCACTTTACAGAAAGCCAGAACCTGACATCAATCAAGCAGTCAAGCTACAAATCTCAAATCTCTCTTTGTTTCCATTTCCTCCTCTGTTCCTGCTATCAGGAAAAGCAGACACTATATTAAGGATATTACTTGTTTATTGGCATTATCATTTAAGCACAATTCAAAGCTTCACATAGCAAAGCTAGTGTGTCATTATAAGCACTCTGCCTGTTTTACTTTTATTTGTCCAGTTGATGGCGCAGTAGAGCAAATGAAACACCATGAAGCTTCGAACCATGAGTGAACCAATGCTTCATGAAGCTTCATCTCGCCATCACTACCTGCCAGACGTGTGATTACGGAGCTGCCGGTGTTCAAGATTAACTGGTGTTCCGATCAACTGGTGATAGCAGCGTTTCTGAGACAGATGTTTCGTAGGCGTGGCTTTTCAGGACCCCTTACCGACGAACCAGGAAATAAACAATGGAACAACTTCGCTTCTAAAAATGAGATTTCTGCTGTTTTATTCATTTTGGTCCTGACAAAAATATCTGGAAATTAGACGCGTTCTCATCGTAAGAGTCATGCGCTGTCAGGCAACAAGAAAGAAAAACTAGGTCAGTGCAGTTGGAACCAGTGGAGCTGTGATCACCGATTCCTGTTAAAACCTGTTAAAGCAGCAGACCAGCACATGGTGTACACGTTATTTTAATAAGTTCACCAAACCGTGTGGTAGAAGGCCAGAATGTTGTAGTATAACAATATATTGATACCGTATTGGCAGGTTTAGATCACATCCTAGCTACACTGTCTTATTTAAATACACAAACGTCAAAATCTTACCAAAACAGTCCAGCAGTATTTAACGTATTGAACTCGAAATGCAGCAATTTACAAAAAAAAATCACAGGACGTTCATGTTCAAATCAGTAATAGAAGTACATTGTGTCATACTCGAGTGTGATGTCATTGAGAAAAGACAGCATTTCCTTTTGATTTAACATATTTATTGGCAGCTATTGCAGTGGTAGTCCCCATCTGTAGGTGGATGCCCCACACAAGACATATGGTACCACCTCCCACAGGTGGTGCACTCAATCTGAAAGGAGATTTGAAAATAGACCTTAGAATACTAACCAGTGTTTGGCATGTTCATATCACTCAAAATGTGTCATTACAAGTAAAACTAAATGCAACAATTAAAACAAAAATTAATAATAATAATAATAATAATAATAATAATAATAATTGTATCGTGTTGCACATCTCAGTGTTGAAGTCTGAACTATGGATCTTTGGAATCAGAATGCTTGTACCCATTTATCCACTTTTGTGCCAGAGCTGGCCTCCCCAAAAGCCCGACATATTTGAGATAGATAATCTGGAAAAAATATGTTGAAAAAAATGGAAACATGCAAGGTAGTTAAATGCAAATACATGGTCACCTACCTCCTCAGGTTTACCTGAATCTTTCAGCAATGATATTGCTATGTCGAGCCTTAGCCTGGCCACGCCCTCCTGGTCTACAGGATACTGTATCTCCTTTTCTGTAGAATTTGTTCTGCAAGCTAAGAAATTCATGATAAATATGAACTGGAATATTTACTGTGCTAGGTGTGCACATAATCACATACTCACCTTGCACACGAATACACCACATGATGTCGAGTCCTGCTGTTTTGGATGGGGCAGTGTTGCACACATCCACTTTGTTACTGCAGGACACACTGTGCGGACCAGTGCTCTGCACACAACACATTAACAGTTGACCAACTTTAATGCTAGTCCAAATAAGGTATTTTTAATTTAGCAGTTGACTTCAGAGGGACAAGGTAATTAAAGAAAAAAAAAATGCAATATGTTAAAAAAAATCCTATAAAAAAAACTGCCATCTTGCTCCCAGATACTATCCACATTATGTGTAAACAAGTATTTTATCAAATGCAACCATTTTGTTTCATGTTCATGCCATGTCACCTTGTTACATCTTTGCACTTCTTGATCTGTTCCTCTGTTGCCCTGAATGGATCCAGGTACAGTGCCCTCCTTTCCTTCAGATACACGATCTTCAAAAATGCAATTAAGTCTCATGACAAAAAAAAATCTTATTGTGTGTCTAAATATGTTGAGATTACTAACAGTCCAGTGTGCCTTATCACAGACTGCTCCAGCTGCCACATCATGCTGTAGTAGATTTAACTGCAAAATATCAGATAGAAACCTTAAACATACATTTTATTTTGAATACCCTCACCTTTTTTGAAAAAAAAAAAAAGAGGGTATTTTTGGCTTTAGACAGGT
This sequence comes from Amphiprion ocellaris, assembly GCF_022539595.1. Classification (NCBI taxonomy): domain Eukaryota; kingdom Metazoa; phylum Chordata; class Actinopteri; family Pomacentridae; genus Amphiprion; species Amphiprion ocellaris. The sequence continues at coordinate 24,238,774 of NC_072780.1, read as the reverse complement.
TAGTAGAGGCAGACAGGAGAATAGGGAGAAGACCTGCAGCAAAGGGTCGTGAGCTGGAATCAAACCCAGGCTGCTGCATCAGGGACTATAGCCCCTGTTTATAAGTTACCCGCTCAGCCAGCTGAGCCATCTGCCTACCAATTGATCTCACCTTTCTAAAACCTTTAGCAGATCCTTGCCAGGCTGAGGTCATTAGATACAAGTCCAAAATCAGAGTTCCTGTCTTTCTGCCCACACTTGTTAGATAGCCATTGATCACCTATGTTGCGTTTCCAGCTTCAGCATCCATATTGAGGAAGGGAATCACACATTACTGTTTACGTTCGCTTCATTTATTATTTTGGCACCAGAAAATACATCGGTCACAACTTCAGCTTTGCGCTAAAAAGATATAGTGTGGGAAGTAACGTAAAGTGCTTCATCACAACATTTACGACAGCCGGCCGGGCGTTATATGTACATACGTCATGCTTGACAGGGCACACAATCCACAGCATTAACAAACATGAGTAAATACATAATAATTTGATAATACGTGGTAACACATCAACTTCACATAACAACTGTATCATAAACAAGCATTCCAAATGAGAACATAAAACCTAACACCCCCTCTTGCTCTCATCATCCCAAACCATGGTTTTAGTCTCCAAAGAACCATTTCTTGAACTTTGTAATCTTAATCTTTGTTGCAGGTTTTGTTAATATGTCTGCAATCATTTCTTCTGATGGGCAATAAACAATGTCTATTTTCCCCTCACTCAGTGCATCACGTATGAAATGATACTTTACATCAATGTGTTTTGATCTCTGTCTGTTCACTGGATTCTTACTCAGTGCTATGGCTCCTTGATTGTCTCCATGAATCGTAGTACAAATGTGTACTCTGTTATCCATGCCACTTAACAGCTGAGTTAAGTACATGCTTTCCTGGGTAGTGGTTGCTAGACCAATGTACTCAGCTTCACAAGTCGACAAAGCCACTGTAGGTTGTTTCTTTGACTTCCAGAAAATTGCAGGGCCTTGTTTTGTTAGGCTGAAGCAGTACCCTGTGGTGCTGCGTCTATCTTCTACAGAAGATGCCCAATCAGAATCACTATAGGCTATCAGGTTCAAATCCTCTTTACTTTTCTTGAAAGTTAGTCCATAGTCACTTGTACCTTTTAAGTATCTCAAGACGTGTTTAGCGGCTACTAAGTTTTCTGTTTTTGGGTTTGCTAGAGTTTGGGATAGTTTGCTTACCACCCAACTGATGTCTGGTCTGGTACATGTCATGGCATATATTAGACTGCCTACAATCTCTCGATACTCTTTAGGATTAACATCATTTATGATGCCCTCTTCATTTTTGTCTCCCACCAACTTTTGTTCACATGGGGTGGATCTGGGTTTGCATTCTAACATTCCAAACCTTTCAAGCATTTTTCAAGCATTTTTATAATGTACCTTGTCTGATTCATTTTGATTTCTTCTCCCTTATGTTCAAGCTGAATGCCCAAAAAGTAAGATATTTTCCCCAAATCTTTCATGTTAAATTTTGACCTCATAGTTTGGGTTGACTAATGATAGGAAACATCTAAGTTTATGAGGACTGTGATGTACAACTTTAGAGTGTACAGTTAATCCCCAATAAAGGAGTTACAGTGCTATGGAAAAGTATTTGCCTGCTACAAATATCTTCTATTTTTGCGTATTTGTCATACTTAAACATTTCAGATCATTCAACTAATAGTGATTTCATTTATTAAAGGAAAAATGCTGTCCAGCCCCTATTTCCCTGTGTGAAAAAGTAATTGTCCCCTGAGCCACCAATGTTCCAAATAACCAAATTCATTTGGCAGTTGAGTTTAATTTCACCAGCCATGGAGACTTCCGGTTCAAGATGGAGTAGGTCACGTTCTCCACCAGCTCCCGCAACTTTTAACTCTAACTATACCCATCTATTTTTTATTTTTTACAACGCTTATTTTCAAGTACGTTTTCCTCTGACTGGCCGTGTTTTGTCCCATTATGCCACCAAAACTTGCAACGTCAAGCGAAAAAACCGAGCAGGAGCCTGTTGCTGCTACTAGCAGCATTAGCAAAGCTGATCTAACAAACTCGCTCGCCGACCTAAAGACATCATTGCTTGCCGAGTTGAAGAAATCTTTTGGCCAAGTGAATGACAAGCTAGATGGGCTTCAAGAGACTGTTAATAGTCACGGCGAGCGTCTGGATTCTCTAGAAGGCGACACGGACTCGCTTAGCCAACGTTTGGCTAAAGTGGAGGACTGTTGCCGATAACACCAAGCTAAGGGCTAAGCTAACCGACTTGGAAGGGAGAAGTAGACGAAGTAATGTCAGATTAATCGGCATAGCAGAAAGTAGTGAAGGTCCACAACCAAGCAAGTTCTTTTCGCAACTGCTACAGGATGTTTTTGGACGTGACATCTTCCCTTCTCCCCCGGAGCTGGACCGTGCGCACCGCAGCCTGGCCCCCAAACTAGGTCCCGGCGGCAGACCACGACCTGTCATCATCTGCTTTCATCGGTACCAACACAAAGAGCTGGTGATCCGGGAGACCAGGAAAAGGGGCACGTTGAAGTACCAAAACAACCCGTTCAGGATCTACGAGGATTACAGCCCAGAGGTGGTCAGTCAGAGGAGGAAATACACGGCGGTCATGTCAGACCTGTACAAACTGGGGCTGAAGCCTTCGCTGCTATACCCTGCGCGGCTTCGTATTGTCAATAAAGATGGCATACGCATCGCGTTCGGCTCTGTGGTAGACGCCGAGAAATTTGTTGAAGACTTTAAAAACTCTTGACTGATTAGTTTTGATGCTTGCCAGATGTGACTATCTCAGTTTGAAGAAGTGAGTATTGGCTTGTTGTGGCACGGACCGTGCTATGTTTACCTTTGCCATGTTGTTTTGATACAGAAGTGTTTTTGAATTCGCACTTTACAGTAGCGATGCTGCCTTACAAAGTCATTTGTTATTCGGGTGGGTTTTACATTTCTTAAGGCGGGATGGAGTTTTTTACGTAGATAGCTAGTCACGGGAGTATTACACATAGTTAGTGTAGGTGTACTGTTTGTTCTAGCAGCTAGTGTCACCTGGGGGTTCAGGGAAGGGTTATTCTGTCTCACTGCCGCTGGTAATACACCAAAGTATTGCACTATGTTAACCTTGCCTCTCTGCCAGAATATTAAGGCTTCTAATAATATACCTCTTGATTTAATGTTTATCTTTGTTGTTGTTTACACTCCTTCTTTTGATTTTTAATGGCTAGCTCATTGAATATTATCACTTGGAATGTTAAAGGGCTGAACCACCCTGTTAAGAGGAAGAAGGTCCTTACACACCTTAAAAATTTGGGTGCTGGAATAGCATTTATTCAAGAAACGCATCTGAAGAATTTAGATAATGCCCGAATAAAATGTGGATGGGTGGGGCAGCTTTTCCATTCAACCTTTCAGGATAAAGCTAGAGGCGTTGCAATACTCATAAATAAAAATGTCTCTTTTGTTCCCTCCACAACCATAGCTGACCCAAATGGAAGGTATGTCATAGTAACCGGTAAACTTTATAATGTTAATGTTGTATTAACCAAGTATATGCTCCAAACTGCGACGACCCAAATTTTTTTTCTCACGTCACCAGTCTGCTCCCTTGTTTAAATTCACATTTGCTTATTATGGGCGGGGATTTTAATTTTTGTCTGGACCCCGAGATGGATCGTTCATCTGTTCGGCCGGGATATGGAACTTCTAAATCTGTCACTTATATGCAGTCATTTCTTTCTACCTATGGCATACTGGATACCTGGCGTTTTTTGCACTTAAAAGACAGACAGTACTTCTTTTTTTCGAATGCTCATCAAACGTATAGTAGAATTGACTATTTTTTTACTGATAATAAACTGACATCAGATGTTCAGTCATGTGAATACCAACCCATAGTAGTGTCAGATCATGCTCCCCTTTTATTTAAACTGAACATTCCAGATTCTGGGATTCCCAGACGAATGTGGAGATTCAATTCTCTTCTATTATCTGAGGAAAAATTTTTGAACTTTATGTCAGACCAAATTTCTCTCTTCTTAGATTTAAATATCACACCAGATGTTTCTATTTTGACTGTCTGGGAAGCCCTTAAGGCATATTTAAGAGGCCAAGTAATATCTTTTATGGCTAAAAAAAAGAAGGACTCTAAATTAAAACAAGCGGAACTGGAAAAACAAATAGCTGATTTAGATAATAGAAATACACAAACTCCATCTCCAGATCTTTACAAAGAGAGGTTAAGGCTTAGTTCAGAATATGATATACTTACATCACATCATATTGAACATTTACTGTTAAAGAATCGTAGTCATATTTACGAACATGGGGACAAGGCAGGGGAGGTTCTGTCAAGGCAGTTGAGGGGCGCCAGAGCAAAACAAGTAATTAACGGGGTGACACTCCAAAATGGTGAGACGGTGACTGATCAGTTAGGTATAAATGAAGCATTTCAGCGCTATTATCAAGATTTGTATAGTTCTAATAATTCCAGTGAGCCTGTTCTCCTCTCCAACTTTTTTAGGGATTTACCAATTCCAACCTTATCTTCAGATCAGGTGTCTACCCTGGATGCACCAATACAGCAGCAGGAGATTGCTGCGGCAATCAAATCACTACAACCTCGGAAATCACCTGGCCCTGATGGCCTGCCGAGTGAATTTTATGCCGCTTTTTCTGAACAACTAACACCCATCTTTACAGCAGTATGTGCAGAGTCCATTAACAGGGGATGTCTTCCTAGCACTCTGACTCAAGCTTGTATAACACTACTTCCGAAAAAAGATAAAAACCCTTTGGAATGTGCATCTTATAGACCAATTTCGCTTTTGAATTGCGATTATAAAATTCTTGCTAAAGTTTTAGCTCGTCGTTTAGAAGAGGTATTGCCCAATATAATATGTCCGGATCAGACGGGTTTTGTGAAAGATCGACGCTCCTTTTCTAGTATCCGTCGTCTGCTGAATGTCATATACACACCAAGTCAGTCAGACTCTGAATGCCTTCTCTCCATGGATGCAGAGAAGGCATTCGATAGAGTGGAATGGGACTATCTGTTTGAGACTCTCTGTAGATTTGGGTTTGGTAATACATTTATGTCATGGGTTAGATTATTATACGCTTGTCCCTCAGCAATGGTATTAACAAATAATCATTATTCCAAACTGTTTCGGTTGCATCGTGGTACTCGGCAGGGATGTCCGCTTAGCCCTTTGCTCTTTGTCTTAGCTATTGAGCCCCTTGCCATAGCCATAAGAAATAACCACTCTATACATGGCATTGAAAGGTATGGCACTGTGCATAAATTATCTCTTTACGCTGATGATCTCTTGCTGTTTGTGTCTAAGGCTGAGACAACTATTCCCTCTGTTCTGGAGCTCCTCACAGAGTTTGGAGAAATATCAGGGTATAAATTAAATTTACATAAAAGCGAACTGCTGCCATTAAACCTGTCTGATTCGGCTCTAGAAAATATTACATTACCCCTTAAGATTGCTACACATAGCTTTATCTATCTTGGCATTAGTGTGACAAGAAATTTTAGTGATTTTTTAAAAACAACTTTGACAAACTACAAATTAAGATTCAACAGGACTTGTCGAAATGGTCACTCATTCCACTTTCTCTGATTGGCAGAGTGAATGTTCTTAAAATGTCTGTGCTACCCCAATACTTATATTTGTTTCAGAGCCTCCCTTTGTTCATCTCCAAGGGTTACTTTAAAAAACTTGAGTCGATAATTTCATCTTTTATATGGAACGGCAAAAAGCCACGTCTGCGTAAAGAACACCTGCAGAAATCTAAGCAAGATGGTGGTCTAGCTCTCCCAAACTTTCGTCATTACTATTGGGCAGCCAATCTCTGCTGTCTGTCCTTCTGGGTATATTATCATTCTGACAATAATGGGCCAGCATGGGTTGAGTTGGAGAAACTTTCCTGTAGCTCTTTGTCTCTACCGGCTATAATTGGGGCATCAGTTCCACTGCTTCAAAACTTAACCATTAATAACCCTATAGTTCATAATTCAATTAAAATATACTCACAATTTCGGAAACATTTTGATCTCCAAAATATGAGTCTATTCAGTCCAATAATGTCTAATAATTTTTTCCCTCCTTCATTGCAGGATACCACGTTTTGTACGTGGTTCAGACAGGGGCTGAAAAGTTTCAGTGACCTTTATATAGACAATAGATTTGCTTCCTTTGAACAGCTGTCAGTCAAATATCATTTACATCCCTCTAATTTTTTTAGATACTTGCAGGTGAGACACTTTGTGTCGGGTTCCATCCCGGGGTTCCCAGACAAACCTCCCAATAATGTAATCGATGACCTGATGTCTTTTAACCCAACAAAAAAGAAAGTTATTTCTTTAATGCTGCGCTTGATTTCCCAAATGGATGTCTTCTCTATGTCTACTATTAAGGAGGCATGGGAGCAGGATCTCCAGATGAGTATTAGTGAAGTAGAATGGGCTGATATTCTTAGGAAAATTCATTCATCTTCAATGTGTGCAAGACACTCTCTTATTCAATTCAAAGTAGTGCATCGAACACATCTCCACAAGTCTAAACTGGCTAGGATTTATCCCCATATTGACCCAACGTGTGACAGATGTAAATCAGCAGAGGCCACTTTAATACACATGTTTTGGTCCTGTCCTAAAATACAACAATATTGGGAAGGTATACGTGAAGCACTTTCTTGTATACTAGGAGTCCGTTTAAAGCTGAATCCGCTTTTGTTTCTTTTTGGGATTACTGATGTGGAGCTCGGACTTCCTGCCGGGGGTCAAAAACTTACTGCCTTTTCAACCTTGCTAGCACGGCGTCTAATTCTACTCAAATGGAAGGATGCTGCCCCACCCACAGTATCACACTGGATTAAAGATGTATTGTTTCATCTTAAGTTGGAAAAAATACGATTTGTAATGAGGGGCTCTGAGAAAAAGTTTTATCAGGTGTGGAGGCCTTTTTTGACCTTATTCAGCCAACCATCAACAATGATAAGAGAATAACTAGGCTCAGCAGTCTAGTTGATTTTTTTACTGACGGTCTGAATGTTTTGTGTTTTAAACAGTGTTTTCTGTAAGTGGCAGTAGGGATTGAATTTGTTTTATGCGGGTGGGTGTTTGTATTTTTATTTTTATCCTATTTTTTTATTTTATTTTTATTCTTTCTATATTGTTAAAATTTCAATAAAGACATCAAACACTAATTTCACCAGCCATGCCTACATATAATTACTGCCAGGCTTGTTGAACCTAAACATCACTTAAATAGAACCCGTCTGGTACTGTGAAATAGAATAGAATACTGGATCTCACCAAGCAGCACATGATGCCACGTTGTAAAGCAGACATGTCAAGCTTAGGGCCCACGGCCCACATCCGGCCTGTGATCCAATTATATCCAGCCCGCGAGGTGATTTTGTAATTATTGATAACCCATCAATATGTAGCCTTCACTCCACTCATACGACAAGTCCCATAATTCAGCGCAACAGCTGTCGCACCAGTCAAGACCTGTGAGTCCCAACGGCGCAACGGTTAAGTCTATAGACTACTGATCAGAAGGTCAGAGGTTCAAGCCCCGATGTGGCCACTGTTGGGCCCTTGAGCAAGGCCCTTAACCCTTCCTGCTCCAGGGGCGCTGTACCACGGCTGACCCGTCGCTCTGACTCCCCCAATTGGTGAGATATGTGAAAATCAGAATTTCCCCTCATGGAATAAATAAGGGATAATAAAATAAAATTAAAAAAAATAACCCCCAAGGCCTTTAATCCTTTGCCTGCCTCACTGTTATAGGCCATGCAAAAATGAGGAGATCGGCCTCAGCCGAGCTGGGCCGGGAAGAGTCGGCTCCGAGCCGGCGGTAAACAACCGATGACCAGAGAATGTGAGCCACAAAAAAAGTGCGGCGCCACACATGCAACCAGAGCGGGTCAATAACTTGATGCACAGCTGGGCTCCAGCCGATCCTTCTTTCGCCCCAGTCAGTGGTCAGGTGTTGGAGACAGTGTGCCTTGACAGCGATCACAAATGCTGGACAGCCACACCGAAGAAGCAGCTGCGCCCAGCAGCACTGTCACGCAGAGCCACAGTCACCACCGGAACAAGCAGAGAGCAGAGGACGGGGAGCACCACTGAAAAGCACCTGGCTATAAAGGGCGCATAGTACCGCCCAGCAATCATGATACATGCACCGCTGGCACGGCGCCCAGCAGCAGCCAGGAGGAACACAACCTCCCGTCACATAAGGCTTATTTATCCATTCACTCTCTGCTGGACCATAGACTCAGATCCCTCACATTTAGAGTTTGTTCTTACCCCTGGATTCCTGCTGTTCCCTGCCTTGTCTACCACCAGCTCCGTCTCAGCTCTCATTTGTTTCCGGATTCACTGACCCTGCCTGCCTATGTAACCCCCCTGGCAGGTGTCAGGTGGGGTGTGTTTATAAATCCTGTATCTGTAAACAAAGAGACACACGTTTTAGCTTCCATTCAGCTTGGCTGCAGGATTTATTCTGCTTTCTTCAACAAAGAAATAATGACACAAAATATTCTATTAATTTGGAAATTACTCAATAATACCAGATGTATAGACAGTATCTTGAATCTGACATAAATAATTGTGGGCTTCAGAAAACAATTGCAAAACATTTCTCCATACAAACTTGTCACTGTCACATAGTCTTTGATTTCACTCCAAATTACACATGAAACAACATTTAAACTAACAGTGTCAAACTTTACTAATTTTGTGTAAGCAACTTAGCTTACTAGCAATAGGCCCGCCAGCCTAGCATGGTCGCGTGCGACAAAACAGCTATATCTCTACCCATGACTTCGACTAAACTCGACTCTAAACATTGCACATTATATCCAAGAATTCACAACACAATATGCCATTATTCTGGGGTACATGCATATGGTTTTGAGGAATATAAACCCACCTATACGTGTAAACACAGAGACACACGTTTTAGCCTCCATTCAGCTTGGCTGCAGGATTTATTCTGCAGCAAGTGCCTCAAGGCGGTTTTATGATCCTCTCTGGCTATCACCATGTGCTATCTAGTGACCTGTTTGAAAATTGCTTTGACACAGAAATCAGTAATACACCATAAAATTATTTTTTTTTAGCATACTTAAACACAATGAAATAGTTTTTAAAAAAATTTCTATATAAGGGTATCTGTTTTTAAACGCATTTTTCACATAACTTATTTTTAGCAATTAGCTGTATCAGTCTCAATGACTTTTTAATCTTTTCTTAATACATATTTAACCTTTTAACTGTATTCCCATTCATCTCTAAAATAAACATTTTTAACCCTTTACACCTACTTAGTTTAGTTCCCCCATTGTTGTGAGTATTCCCCGTTTCATTAGTGTATCTTTAGTTCATTCAGATTGGTTTCGTTTGCTCTTGTCCTGTTAAGTTAATTTACGTATTTAGTAAACTTAGTGATTTCTTCTCGTTTTATATGAGGTACAGTTAGCCTCAGTTCAGGCCTGCCCTTCACCAGTTATCCCTGATTGTGTCTGTAATTTCCCTTTAATGATATTTTTCCATTTTTGTTAATTAGATAAAGTTTTATGTTGAATAAGATTGTTGGGTAGCTGGTTTGGTTTTTTTTCCCCCTACTGTTTGGTTTTCCCTTTTCTGCATTGGTTTAGTTCTTGTTTAATAAAACCCCTTTTCCCCCAATTTACCTCTTGTCTGCCATTTTCTGTGCCTGCACTTGGGTTCTCCGACTGCTCCCATGTGACACATCCACAAGCTGCTCCAATGCTCTGGATGTTTGGTGGCACATGTCTGTGTGAGGAACTTTTCTCAGTGTAGATGAACAAAACAACACACAGAAGTTGTCTGGATGATTCATACCTCCATTGCATCCTGATGGTCTCCAGAACCTGACAAACATAGACGAATGAGTAGCCAAGAAAAAAAATGTCATGCATCCTGCCATGACAAGTTGGTGCAAGAGCAGAGAAAACAGAATGTTTTGGATTATAAGTTTCTCCTGAAATCACAAGCAGTTTTGACTTTTGAGCATGTGTTCATATTTGAAATTTGCTCATTCTGTCTGGGGATATTCTGTTGAATAAGCACAATAAATGAAAATCAATGTTTAATTACTTTTATTAGTACTGTCTGTCAGTTCATATTTCTGTGCAAAATATTTAGTTTGATTCTGTGACCCAATGCATGTTTTCCGGGCCCTTCTGTGACTAAGCTTGACACTGCTTTTCTAAAGAGATTCAAGAACAGATGTGAAACATTGACATTTGTCAGTCTGGAAAGAGTTACAAAGCCTTTGCTGAGGCTCCGGGACTCCAACGAACCACAGTGAAAGCCAAGTCAAAGTCCAGACCTAAATCCAATTGAGATGCTGTGGCAAAATATTAAAAGGGCCATTCAAGGTCAAAAACTATTCTGCAAAGAAGAGTGGACCAAAAATTCCTCCATGCCGATATAAAAGACTGATTACAAGCTATGGCAAATGTTTAACTGGAGTTGTTGCCACCAAGAGACCAACCAATTAGGTTTAGGGAGGCAATTACTTTTTCACAAGGGTGATATAGATATTCAATAAATCTTCAGTAAATCCTCATTTAAAAACTGCATTATGTGTTTTATCTGTATGCTCCTGTTTCCGGGTGAGGCCGAGAACTACCCTCGTATACACTTACAAATATACATATTTTGTGTATGTATCGTCCTTTTATTATGCCCTTAGTTGAGTAATGAAATCAGTAATTTGGTCTGTATTAAACTCAGAAAAATGAATGGCATATGTCAAACAGTCCTTTGATCCAGACTAACCTTTTAGCAGTCTCTGCCATGATTTGCTGTGCTACATTGTGCTGCTCTGGTCACTCTGAGAAACCAGGAAAGCAGTATGAATGTTTGGTTTCCCCGCTGACAGAGTGCAGAATAAATTGTTGCCTGAAGTGAGCATGAGCAATTTTAAAAAGTTGAGGTTATCTTATTCAATCAATGTATTTAAACATTTTCACAAATACCTCACCACCAGGAAGGTTAATATTGGTGATGGTTTAATGAAAATAAGGAAGAGAGAAACACCTGCAAACAGAGGAAGTTGTGACTCAGGCTCCAGGATGAGGCTGCTGTGTCACTGCAGGGAGTCTTTAGGCTCTGTTTAATCCCCCTGTGGATCTTGTTCTGAAAGAGAGTGTCAGAGAACAGAAAAAACCTGAAAATTTTAAACACACGTATATAGGCTTGGACAGGGAGAAGAAGTATGGTCCTGTTTCCTAAATTTAAACTACAATGGCCACGGAAGGTCAACATCTTTATCACTTGACAACATATGTGCTGCAAATACACACGTCACCAAATAGACAAATACACTTCACTGCTGCAGAACATGTGCATAATTGCCCTTGTAGTGTGTTTGCATCATCATAGACTGTATAAAAAGAGAATGATGTAGTGACTGGCTTTTAAACATAAAGCCGCTGCCTAAGTGTCTTACAGTGGAATAAGACTGAATGATGCTAAGCACAGGTTCCATTCAAAACTCATCTTGAAAACCAAATGTAGCAAAAAAATGTCCATTTTTATGTTTAAAATTTTTTTTTTTACCACAAGCTGCTTTGATTTTTTGTGTTTAATTACTTCCTTCTGATCTGTGTTCTGGTGGTACATATTTAATAAGAGTAAAGCCTAAGAGTGCATGACGTTTTTTGGGACATGGCTGGCTTGATTGACGGATTTAGTCAGTAGTGATCATAGAGTGTAGGTTTTCTCTTTTTCTCTCTTTTTTCAAGTTTAAAAAGATCCCTCTTAACATATATATACATATATATTATATATATATATATATATATATATATATATATATATATATACACATATATATGTATATATATATATATATATATATGTATATATATATGTGTGTGTATATATATATATATATATATATATATATATATATATATATATATATATATATATATATATATTAGTGGTGGGATGCGATTAGAAAATTTAATCTAATTAATTACAGACTTTGTAATTAATTAATCGCAATTAATTGCAGTTTTGTCAAATAGCAATATTTGACACAATAAGTGAAGTTTTTCCATTCAAATAAAATTGTGGTTGACAGTTGAATCAATGAATAGACATATACGTGTTTATAATTTAAAATTTATTTTAAAAAAAGGAAAATGGGACATACATAAAAAAGTAATTTTGATGACTTAAAGCCTGGATTTAGTTGTTTTTTCCACTGTATGGCACATAAAATAAGCATAAGTAGTTCAAGGAGCTTCAGAAAGTTGAAAATCCAGAGATTCATTCTGTTTTCATCTTCTCTGAGTCTGATAAAAGTGTAATTTTGATGGTAATTTTTATAGGAATATCATTTTTTATTTATGTAATTTTTTCATAAACAGAGACTTTATAATTAAGTTATTAAAAGAGATATTTTTGTTGTTTAGGTTATTCCTCCTCCAAGGAGGCAGAGCCTCGACGGAGTAAAAACTTAAACCACAAAAATGTTTCATTTCTATTTATCTGCATTTTTCATCTGTCTGCTACATTCACAGATTACTGCAAATCTAAGTGCAATTATAGCGATTTTATTCAACATTTTAAGACTTTCTGTAAACTCAAGCACTGTCTAGAAAAGTGGTCTATTATGGGATGGCTACACCGTTAGCTGTTAGCATGACTCGTAGCTAACGTTAGTTAGCTACGAGTCATGTCAAAGTCAAGTCAAAATAATAACGCAATAAATTAATTGCACCCTCCTCGGTTCCCTCATTCCTGGCACACGGGTAACTCTGATGAACACTCCAGCCCAGTAGGTGGCGGTAATGAACCTGATGTCTGTTTGTAGCCGTGAGCGATACACCGCTTAATCCTCACTAGGGTCGCGGGGGGGGCTGGAGCCTATCCCAGCTGACTCGGGCGAAGGCAGGGGACACCCTAGACAGGTCGCCAGTCTGTTGCAGGGCTACATATATAGACAAACAAACACTCACACATTCACACCTACGGGCAATTTAGAATGATCAATTAACCTCAGCATATTTTTGGACTGTGGGAGGAAGCCGGAGTACCCGGAGAAAACCCACGCATGCACAGGGAGAACATGCAAACTCCATGCAGAAAGATCCCAGGAAAGCCGGGACGCGAACCAGGGATCTTCTCACTGCAAGGCGAAAGTGCTAACCACTACACCACTGTGCAGCCCTTATAAAGTTTTTGTTTATAAAAAAATTACATAAATAAAAAATGATATTCCTATAAAAAGAACCATCAAAATTATACATTTATCAGACCCAGAAAAGATGAAAACAGAATGAATCTCTGGATTTTCAACTTTCTGAAGCTCCTTGAACTACTTATGCTGATTTTATGTGCCATACAGTGGAAAAAACAAGTAAATTCAGGCTTTAAGTCATCAAAATCACTTTTTTCTGTATGTCCCATTTTCATTTTTAAAAAAATAAATTATAAATTATAAACACGTATATGTCTATTCATTGATTCAACTGTCAACCACAATTTTATTTGAATTGAAAAACTTCACTTATTGTGTCAAATATTGCTTTGACAAAACTGCAATTAATTGCAATTGATTAATTACAAAGCCTATAATTAATTAGATTAAATTTTCTAATCGCGTCCCACCACTAATATATATATATATATATATATATATATATATATATATATATATATATATATATATATATATATATATATATATATATATATATATATATATATATATATATAGTAGTTCTGGTACAAATGAGGTCATCTGCAATACTGTAAAACTGGCTAAATAAAACTATCTGAAGGATCAGTGTAGATGCTAATGTAATCCATTATTGTAAATTCAAATGTTATTAAAAATGATCAGAAAAAATAGAGTTTTGTTGAAAAACAGTAAGATGTTCATTTTCTATGCCATATGGCAAAACAAGATCAAGGCCGTGGTTAGTCTAACAGTGAGCTAAAAGCAGAATTGAGGCTCTCGTTATCATCTACATGGATATTAAAGTCACCTACTGTAATGACTTTATCTGTACTGAGCACTAAATCAGCCAAGAACTCTGAGATTTCAGATAAAATGTCAGAGTAAGGGGCAGGTTTTCGATATACAACTAACAGAACTTTTTTTGTGATTGTCCAGTTCAAGTGTGTGAGACTAAGAATCACCTGGACCTCTCGAACTGCCACTGCCACTGCCACTGCCACTGACCTGTGTTAACCACTTTGGTGTGAATATAAATGTATTGGTGGAGCATCCAGGCCGTAGATATCTTTATTTGTTGCAGTATGATTGTGATTAGTAAACTATGATGGAGAACCAGCAGCACAAGAGCAGCAGCTCTACTAGGAGGTATGCAGTATTAATACACGCAGACATACTCTCTGCTGACATACCCTACTTGCTTCAGGGCCTCTTATTATAGATACCTCATTTGATGTTTTGATGATATTGGTGGATAACAATTTCAAACATGTAGTTCACAAATCTCTAACATACACTTCCTAAGGGATAGCTTATGGTTCATATTAAAATCGAAGTACGGAAAACTAGTATTCATTATATCAGTCTGCTCTTCATTCAGTTTATTGCTTCTTTTCTCCATTCTGTGTAACAAGCTTCTACCGTTGGCCAGCGGTATGCAACTCTTCCTCCTACATGCTTTAGAATATATATGCTCGCAGTGCCACCATGTGGTTTTACAGCTACACTACTGCTACACTGAGGGACTTGAATGCAGTGCAGTACAACAGCTCTCTAATATCAATATTGTTCAAAATGTTTTCTTTGCTAACCACTATACAGTAATTTTTTTTATTGCTGATAATGTCTCGGGCCATATTATATTGATTATATCTTATACTTTTTTAGTTTCAAATTAAGTTCCTTAATAATTATTCAATCACCCACAGCACCACTTTACAGACAGTTGTCATTTAAAGGTATAGGGTGAAGGTTACCAGTTTATCACAGGGCTACACATAGAGACAAACAATCACACTCACATTCACGCCTATGGACAATTTAGAGTAGCATGTTTTTGGACTGTGGGAGGTTTTGGACTGTGGGAGGAAGCCAGAGTACCTGGAGAAAACCCACACATGCACAGGGAGACTAGGCCCAGGCCAGGACATGAACCTGGGATCTTCTAGCTGTAAGGCACCAGTACCAACCACCGAGCCACTGTACAGCCCTCTGAGAAGGCTGAGTTGAAATACTCTAGATCGGGGGTCACCAACCTGTTTTAACCTGAGAGCAACTTCAAGGGTACTGAGTAGTACGAAGGGCACCTTGTTTGATACAAACTTCCTCAATAGCAAACTTGCCCCATCATCTTTAAACAATAATAATAATAATGAAAATAATATGTAAAAAGACTGTCTGATCACATTTATGTTAATTATTCTTTACAATAATTATTAACAACGATTTCCACAACAATGACGGTAGGAAACACACACGTATATGGAAATCTGTTCCAATATTTAAAAGTCAGTATCCCATCTCTGAAACTTTGCAGTTTGTATGAATCAGCATATTTGCAGCATTTTGTTCAAAATCACACCAGCTACGTTTCTGTGCAAATTGTCACTTCTAACATTTTTAAGAAATCATTAACTGTCATCAGATCATGCTTCATTTGTGCAAACCACTACCTTTGTAGCATTTTTGAACAATTCATGAACTTTGTCTCATGTTTATACAAATTATCAGTTATGTAAGAAAAAAATCTACTTTCACATTTTGAAATGAATCCTATCACATTAGCACTAATCACCAGCATTTTTTTTTTTACCAGCATTCCAACATTTTTAACAGATCATAACAACAAATCATTACATGTTTTCAACAAATTATTTTTCACATTTTTGTGTAATGGCACGGTGTTTTGAATGACAACATGGGTTACCTCTTTCTTTGTCTGTAAATGTGTGTTAGTGGGAAGCCTGGCATTGCAGAGCTTATCATGTCTTACCTTTGCCTTGCAGCTCACAGTTCAGATGGTTCAGTTTCCCAGTGATGTTCGTTAAAAATGCAAGCGCAAGAATCCACTCTGTTCTCAAGCAGCAAGGTGTCTTCCCCTTTGGATTGCATGAACTCTTTGATTTCGGCCAACAGTGACAAAAAACGCTGCAAAACTTGTCAGATATTCAGATAAAACATGTGGTCATATAATGCAGTCCTGCCTTACGAGGCATTCTCGTCAAGGTTTAGTAATTATTCAGTAATTAGTTTCTGCTAAGTTTTTGTTGATCCACTGATATAACTGAGAATTAGACGGTACAGTTCGAGTGTATCACAGACTACAGCTGTCAATAAATCAAGGCCTCTAAAAAATTAAATAAAGATTTATAAAGATCTTAGAAACCTCAAAATATATACATATGAATTATCTTCATATTAAAACATAAAGAGGCAGGGCTGCGTTGGTCAGGTCAGTCACAGACCAGCAGGTTCTGGACGGCGCTCATTGATATGCAAACTATATATAAATGACGCGCTCATTGCCCCTCCCCTCAGACTTTTCCCCTCAACACCAAGAGACAGAAAGGTGTCATTGAAAATAGAACTTTGAGTGTCAATAAAAATTTCCCTGAAAGCACAGACGTGAAAAAAACTCTGAAAATTCAAATTTTATTTTCAATGACAGATTCTTTTTTCAATGACAAATTGCATTTTCAATGAAAAATATACATTTTTTCAGTTACAAATTTTATTTTCAATGACAAATTATTTTTTCAATGACAACCCATACTGTTTCTGCTTTAGCTCCATAATAATACATATAACAGCAGTGATGTGACAAAACATCTAACTGTAACTGATGAACTGTGACTCTGTTTAGGAGCTCACCTGTCTGAGACAAGTAGTAGACAGGGTGATCTGCTGTTAGATCCTGATGGGCCCGTCCTCCATTTTCGGATCATTTGTCGTTAAAGCTAATTCATGAAGTTACTACTATTGCTCTTTGCGTAAATGCACGCAGCCCCTTTCTTTTGCGACACTCGTGGATCCTACTACTGTCTGGTGCAGCAGGTTTGTAATCAACTACAAAGAAACAGTCCTAGATAGCTGGAAACAAAGATGTTATTCTGTGTGACAGTCCGGTGTTAAAGACTTGTACGTTTACAGAGCCATAATCTGTAAAATTAATTTGCACGTCGAACCAGTTTTGTCACATCTGTGGTTTTGGGCTCAGCAAACCTCGCTCACCAACAACTTCGCTTGGCGTTTCAGCCCTCTGGTAATTTGTAGACAGTGCTGCTGTCATAGAAACGTTAAAGCCCTCTATGACCATTTTACCGTAAAACTAAAACAAGCTGCTCCTTAACAATTAGGATAAAATTATATAAGGGCCTAAAAGTTGGCTAGTGATATAATTGTTATCTTACATATATTGACCTTTATTGTCTCGCTATGATTTTTTTGGGGGGTGGATGTTAATTAACGTTACAGAAGCTCTGTCGGTATCGAGCGGATTGACTCCACCGTCTTTTATTCACATTACGGTTTATGTTTCCGGGAGTGACACGCATCCTCAGAGACACATTGAAGCTGCATTGACAATATAATTAGCAAGTGCCTTTTCATGCCACTCATACAGAGCATTATTTAGTGTCATGCAAATTGTGTCCGTGCAATGTTGAAGTGTTGCTGTCTTCTTTCAGTCAGCTAACTGATGTTTATTGCGCCAACGAATCAGCTTTGTAGGTGAGATAGCAAACTGCCAGTGCGCCGTTATCTAGCCTGCTAGCTAAGCACCATTGGGATTGGCTGTTAATCTTTTACTACATATCATAGCTCTCCAGCTAATTTGTACAATGGAGTTTCCTTTTGATATTAACCAAATATTCTCCGAGAGGGTCTCCATCTTGGACCAGACCCTTGTTGCAGGCCGCAGATCAGCAGAAAGGTAAGTCAAAAAATCAAGTTTGCTTTTGTCTTTGTTGTCAGTGGAAGTGTTACATTTGACGTCCCAACACAGAGTATCTTCTCCGGATCTCTACAGAGAAGCCAACTTTACTCTCCATTAAGAAATCTGCTCATTTGAGCGTCTTGTTGTCGTCGCCCGTAGAAACATAACGAGACAACGGTCAGGGAATGACTTCAGTGTGCCTCACACTAACTTTACTGTTCCACCGTGCGATAAGGAGAAAGCTGGGAAACACCCTGGCAGCATCACTCAGACTGAACTATCACACAGGCTAATTCACGTCCACCTTGAGCTGCGACAAGGAGGTGTAGTGTCTAAAGTAAACTGCTGAAAACAAACAAACAAGCAAGCAAACAAACAAAAAACACTCTTTGCTGTTTGACAGTGATGATCAGCTTTGACAATGATGATCAGCCACTGCTTATCTGATCCCATTCTGCTCTGCTGTGACTGTGTTTGCAGGCCTGATCTTCAAGGCCATATAGCCACAGTTATTGATGAACTTGGCAGAGCCTCAGCAAAGGTAAGTCTGTTTCGGTGTGGGAGTCAGTATGATTTTTTTGTCTATTTTTTTGTAGTTGTTTATTGTTGAGTGTAAAGATTCATGTTTAAGTTACATGGAGCCACACAGATGAAGAAACCTTTGTTCTTCTTTACCTAAAATCCCCAATAGTATTATTGTGACACAACTAGTCATCATGTCATTAAAGCTAACTCCTGCAGATAAATTTTGCATCTGCCCATTTTGTTAAGTGGATGCCTCTTATTAGGACTGTTGCAATCAAGTTTACCCTCAAAAACTTTCAGTGGAATTAATCTTATTGGTGTTTTGGTCACTTCATCATCATTTCAGATAAAAGCTTCAAAGCAATTCCTGTGCTGATTTTGTGTTGTAATATATGACAGCAAGCATGATTATGTTAAAAATACCCATACCTATAATACCGTATCTACTTGGAGATACGTGGTGACTATGAATATGCTGTGTGGCATTAAGTGCACACAAAACCATGACTCCAGCCCATATAGTTGTGCGATATTTGCCCACATTTGGTTAACTATAGTGGTTGTTCAGTTGGAATCATACTTAGATTGTCTTTTTTCATGCATGATTATCTGCTGTTTAGAATTCGCGACATTGTACTGTTACTGGTTCGTCTGTTCTACATGTTTGCTTGGATTGTGATAACTAATTCTACACTTTGTAAAAAGTCTATTCAAGCATACCATACATGTCATGGCTGAGTTGTACCTGCTATCACAGTTTTATGTTTCTGCGACAAGCGATAGCGATCTTGTGTATAGATGAAATGGTGACACCTTAGGCAGAGTGATGATACAACAAAATAAACTACAAAAAGTTCAAACTGGAGCTGGTTTTTCTTTGATGAAGAAAATAAGTCCAATGTGGCTTTATGTCGTCTTTTGTCCAAAAAATGAGCAAAAATCTGAAGCCATTCACATTAAAATCTTCAAAAACAAATACCCATCTCAATTTGACAAAAGATCCAATCTCTGATTGTATAATATTTATAAACTTTTAACTAGTTACGGTGAAACAACATAGAGAAGCTTAGAGAATCACTCATAGTCAGTCATAGCCTTTTGCACTGTCTATCTCATAGACTCTGGTTCTAGGTCCACGTAGTTTTGGTGTTACTGGATGTACTGCAGACACAGCAGCAGCAGTGTTGTCTCTGTAGTGGATGTTCTCTCTCACACATCATATAGTTGACCAATCACGTTGGCTTGAACAGAAAAAAATAGAGGGGAAAACAAAAGCAGCTCTGATGATTCACTTCAAAGAGCCATTTCTATGAGCCATTTTGTTCTTGACTGACACATCGCTATTAGTCTGCAGGAGTCTGAAACTTTTGAATATGTTCATCCCTTTCCTACGCACCTGCCTCATGAAATAAAAGTGCAAAGAGTTCATTTGATTCCATTATTATGTAACTTTGATTTAGGAAAGAGGTGATGATGATAGAGACATTCCTCCCAGGAACCATATCTTATCTGTTCATATCCCCAAATTCACAGAAATGTGAAAAAAAAAAATGTGCCAGTGAGGAGTGCCATCTTTTTCTGTTTGTTCTACAAAAATGTAGAAAAAATGTATTTACCCTGTAAAACCAAGTTTGGGGCACAGATAGAGGATTGGAGACAATTAAAGTGAAAAGAGCTAAGATGGAGCTTGGTCATTTTGGTCACATGATTGTACATTCTGTT
This sequence comes from Amphiprion ocellaris, assembly GCF_022539595.1. Lineage (NCBI taxonomy): Eukaryota > Metazoa > Chordata > Actinopteri > Pomacentridae > Amphiprion > Amphiprion ocellaris. The sequence goes on along the minus strand of NC_072780.1, from coordinate 24,218,527 downwards.
CTGGATTGTACAGGGAGGTATTGAAGAGAAGATAATACGGGAGAAATATGATTTTTCTTACTTCTCTTACTTTTCAAGAGAGGGCATCCTGATAATAAGGAGTTATAATAGAGGCCTAGATATTACAAATGAATTATCTAGTTTTCTGTACTTCATAGCAGACCTGGAATTTTCAGTGACACTCAAAATCTGTTTCCTACGTATTTTCAACTGTAGGAGCAGATTTGAAATTGCTCTGTAATTATGTTGGTGTCAGTGGGTTTCACTCGTACTTAATTGATTGTTGATTTTACCTATATTAGGTAGGAACCTTTGTGGCTAGGTAGGGTTTCCAGCCGGAAGGGACAAATCAGTTTTTGACTGCTTAATGCCGAACGCGGACAGCTGTACACTGAATGCTGAACTTGGGAATGGGAATTTTATGCACTTTGGAGTTTTTTGAGAAACGAATAAAGACACTGTGTTCAAGGCAAGTTAAAATGAATTGGACTTTCATTCATGAGTATGGTTATTAAGCTTATTACGTTTTTATGATTCCCGGTTGGATGCTCTCAGTGGTTTAAAGCATTGATTTAGCCCCTAAACCAGGGCTATTCAATTAAAAATTCACTGGGGCCGGATTTTCAGACTAAGAACATGAGCTGGGCCGGACGTTTTTAGCAGACACTGAGCAAAGTTAACCATTTAAAATAAACACAAACAGATAAGACAACAAAGACACTGGATGTTTATTAACGTATTGCCACATCCAAAAGGACATAAACATAATAGAAGAGCAGTACTTAAACTAAGCCTGTGCTGAAATACTGCTTCTTTAAATTTTACATTTCAAACACACAACTTCAACACATTTTGATAGGTAAATATAAGCACAGGTTAAGGTGCATATGAACATAAAAACTAAGTGCAGATTAGAAACACCATCTTTTGGTTACATCTGAAAGTGCATTAAAAATTAACTTGGTTAACAGTAACTTTTCAGAACTTGAGACATTTTTCTTCTTTTGAAATAACAAAAAACAGAGTTTGTCCCTGTCCATATTTGGTCTCATCTGAGACAGTCACATCTTCAGTGTATATAATCAAAAAAAATAAACAGTGGGCACAGTGACACAGTTACTATCCCTTTGAAATGAAATAAAGCTGACTAGGGCTGCAACTAACGATTATTTCAATAATCGATTAATCGGCCAATAATTTTTTTCGATTGATCGATGAATCGGATTAAAAAAACAACACATGCGCTGCAACACACTCGTTGCAGAGTAAACGCATTGGTTTGGCGTTCGGACTTGGTGGTAAATAAATAAATACTTGTCAGTCCACGCAGGATTAAACCTCGCCGATTTGTCGTTTCAGGATAGAGAAAGACATGATGCTATTTTCACCTGTATAGAACTGCTAATGTTAATTTTTCAAATGCGTCTCCTCAACACAATGCATTGTGGGTTAGTTGATAGGTTACGGCAAGTGTTGCATTCAGTGTTCGCAATAATGTTGGAATTTTTGTAAGAACTTGTCAGTGTTACCGAAAGATGTTTTTCTGTTTTTCTCGGACCCAAGTCCCAGTCACTCGGCAGTTGCTTTAGGGCCACTCGAGGGTTGCTTTCGGGCCGCATGTGGCCCGCGGGCCGCTAGTTGAATAGGGCTGCTTTAGATGGTTGGAAAGGGGTCATCGGGGGGTGGGCCAGTTGTGAGGGGCACGCGGGCCGCCAATTGAATAGACCCGCCCTAAACCAACAATTAATGAAAAACATGCATTATGTTTTGAAAATGTTCTATGTGTAGAGGCAGTATATAATGGACAAAATATCAGAAAAATTGGAGCATAATCTGAAAACATAGACTAGAGAAATCAGCAATGTTTTACACTGAAGTACAAACAAGCAAAATGTATATTTTCTAGCTTGTAATATGATTACAAGCTAGAAAATATACAGCATGATATATCAGCCAACTCTTTTTAAATCAAGATTGAAGCTCCGTCAGCTGGCACTGGCAACTGGGTGGAAGTAAATAATGCTCAAAGCACAAACACCTGTAATATCTACAGGTGTTTGAGCTTTGAGATAACAAAATAGTGTAATATGTCAATGTTTAATAATGTTCATCCTTTTTCCCCTCAGGCCCAACAGCTTACAGCACCGATAACGAGTGCTTCCAAGCTGCAATCTCAGAGGCATCAGCTCTACCTGCTGAAGGATGGAGAGAGCAGCGGGTACTTTTCACATCCTTCCCTCAGCTCTCACTCATTACACACATGCACACACACACACACACACACACACACACACACACACACACACACACACACACACACACACACACACACACACACACACACACACACACACACACAGACTCTTTCTCTGACTAAGCTGATACTCTTCACCTGGACCTGCTCAGCTCATCAGCACTGAGTCATACTGAAAAGCATCTACTGAAGTGTTGAGACATACAACACAGTGTGTTTCATGCTGATGGCATGACCCAAATGGAGAAGTTGGTTGATAGTTGTCCTACTCATTCTGCTCCCTCTGCGCCCCTTGCCATGCAAACTTAGTGACTCACCTCTCCTTTCTTTTAAATACAGAGGGCGTGGTGTGGTCGTGGGATTTCTGAAAGTTGGCTACAAGAAGCTATTTCTGCTTGTGAGTCACTGATTGTCTCAAATTTTCACATAATTTCAGTCTAGCCCAGCTATAATTCCATGTGCTTTATTGATGTTATGTCTATTTGAACCTTCTGTGTCAACTGTTCATCTGCTTGTTGTATTACCACAGGACCGTGGAGGTGTGCATATAGAGGCAGAGCCCCTGTGTGTCTTGGATTTCTACATAACAGAGAACTTGCAGCGACATGGCTATGGACTGGAGCTATTTGATTTCATGTTGCAGGTGAAGCATTCTTCTCAAATGACTAGAAACCAGACTGACAATAGTGGAGGGTGTTATTATGGTCACTTTTCCAGGCTGTTCAGTTCAAAACATGAGCAGTCTGTGGGCTTGATTGTTTGACAAGACAAATGTGCTGTGTTGTGATATGAGGAATGTTGTGACTGCAAAGGGTGACTGGTTTCCAAGCATTATAGCAGCTTTAAATACCTGCAAAATTTTTGTTTGGTGATATTCCCATTTATAACCTAACCATTACTGGATTTTTGAGACCTATACATATAGAGATATTTTGAGAATTTGGAGAGTGTATAGATATATTGACCTGACCATTCATCTGTCAGTGTCTGTCCCCAGTTTATAGATCTATAAGTTGATATTATGGCCGTGAGCTTTTTTTTAATTTCATGTTCATATGTGAAACCTTTGATTCAGGTCTCATCTAAAGGCAAAAGTGTTTATACCTGTTCCAAGTGACCCCCCTGTAATGTGGGGAGGCAAGAGTGCTAGTACGAGAGGGTGACATACACTTTGATACTGGCAATCTCCTTCAAGACACTGTACTTTGTGGTATGAAAGACAAAGTCTTATATGAGAATATTAAGCTTAATTTTAGAGTTAAGTTTGCTCTCAGCAGATTCATATTTCTTAATACTGGTCTTGATCTTGGAAATAATGCTAAATTTTTGCCACAGCACCATCAGCAGCTTGGCTTGCCACCTTTATATAAAGATGCCTCTGGAAGCCAGTGCTTATCTCAACACTGTTCTGTGCACACAGGTCTCAAAGCGGACACCAGAACAGTGTCAAGATAAGCAGTAATGCACTGGTTTGGATTTAGCATGTGCATCATTGATGCTGTGATGGAAACAAACTCTGTGCGGCATGCGTAAGGGATCTGTTTGTGTAGGTCAGAGGTCCTTTCATGCAATGTGGAAGATTGGAACTAATCAGAATCAGAAAATAAGATCAAGATCAAAGTTCAAGAAAACAACAGGCAGATGGTCTCATTGAATGCTTAAATATATTTAGAATGCTTTGCTCTTGTGTTTTGGATCAGAATATTAGTCAGTAGTCATCAAATTCATCCCAAATTTACCCAGAACCCAGAGTGAAGAGATAAAAAGCTTCAATATGTTTCAAATATGTTTTTTCGATTGTCTAACAATGTCCAAAGCTCCATATTATCCAAACCTTAAAGTCATTCACCTGCATTGTCAGTGCTGAAATCACTTGTTACTTTAGGAGCCCTAGATGTCAGAAAAACATATCCCTCTTCACAGTTTAACTCAAAGAAAAATAAAACCTGGAATAATGTTATATCAGTATTCTCCTACTTGCAAGTACAGCTGTTTCCCACAGGCCATTGCTACGAGGGTGCTTCAGAAAAATTCTCTGCCTCACCTGGAAACAAGGGAAGTAATTCTCATTTTGGGACATAACCGGATATAATAAAGCCTGACTTCACTGTCCACAAAACCCCAAATGTTTGAAGCAAAAAAAAAAAAAAAAACAGGAGAGGAAAGCCTTAAGCTGGTGTGCTGTTGCTCAACGACAATCCAGAAACGGCCAAATGCAACTTTGAATTTTGCTCCGTGCACCTTAGTCATCTGACTTCTGTCTGTTTTCAAAACTGCAATCCCACTTGCTTTGCCGCATTTTCAGAGTATTGATGAAATTATCCATGCTGTTGAGGAGTGTCTGAGACCTCTAGATGTGAACTTAAGACTATGCTGAAAATAATGCAAGAACAATCTTGTCCTGTGATGTTTTCTGGTGAGGCAGAGAACTTTTTCATCTACTCCCATATGTGTTTTAACTGTCACTAACTTCATGTTTTTTCTTTCTCTGTTGCAGCACAAGAATTTAGAGCCAATGCTGATGGCTTATGACAGGCCCTCACCCAAATTCCTGTCTTTCTTGGCAAAGCATTACAGCCTGACACAGAGTGTTCCTCAGGTATGGGCTGGACTTTAGTGTCACATTTGTATGTGAATGGTTTGTTCTCTTCTATCGACTGCATGCTGTACATAAACAAATCTGTCTCTCTTCCACCTTTAGCAATGAGATCTTAGATTAGTTTTCCTCTGGGAACCAAAGAAAATGGTCCATAGTTTGATGTGTGACTTTCAGGGTGGCTGTTCCAATTTTCACTGTTATATTTAGACAGCAGCTCCTCCCTCTGGTTTCTAGTTAATTCTGGTTATTGTTTTAGCCTTCTATTTCATTATTACAAATGAAACATTTGTTTGGAAGCATATCTGTCACTTTTTTTTTTTTTTTGACAAGACGAGATGTCCAAATTCCACATATGTGCATAGGTCACATTAGCAATGCTCACTCATGTATAACTGTATCTTAGCCTGATCTAATAATGAGATATAGTGGATTCTGGACTGATGTTAAATTAGGGTTTGGGGTTAGCCCTAACACACACATTGGTGGGCATTAACGTGAACTGCATTTCAATGCATCAAATGTGTTTCTTTACTTATTTGGAACATATACAGTGGTCCCTTGTCTATCGCGGGGTTATGTTCCAGACCCCCACCCAAACCCACCCGCGAACTATTGTGCTGCAATGCACCATGGGAGTTCAGGATGTTGGAGGTTTAAATGTCATTATTTTGGTTTATGTTAGTGTTACACTTTATTCATGTTTGCGTTTAATTGTGTTTTTGAGGTTTAGGGTTTAGTCAGGCTCTGTCCTGCTGAAGGCAATGCCACTGAACGGTTTCTGGTAATCTACATTCAGACAGCTGTCGTCCACTCTTTGTACATGCTGCCAAAAGCAGGTACAAGAAGTATTTAGAAACCTCTACTTAGCCCCAAGGGCCAGCCACTTCTAGCTAACATTCTGATTTCTAAATGAATACAGGGAAATGCAGCGGAAATATCCAACCTATAATTATACTTCTTAAAATAGAAAGAGGCTCCATGCTCAATTTGTTATTGAGATGTCAGACCATGTCGAGTTGGAGGATCAAATAATGGCAGGAGCCAATGGCTTTCCTGTTTGGAAATGCCTTCATGATGTTGATACTATGTGAAGTTTGTTGTTATGCCCCTACAGCTACAACAAAAAGGCAGGGGAAATTAAGCTGAACACAAACTGTTACGGACTAATCATGAGCATCTTGTCTTTTTCATTACTCTGTGCAGGTCAATAACTTTGTGGTGTTTGAGGGCTTCTTCTTCTTCAACAGATCAGGTAAGTTTTCCCCTACTCTATTTTGCCACCATTATTGTTTTGGTTTTTGTTGCTGTGAAAGGGCTTATGTCATTGTTTTTCTTCCCTGTGGTAACATGAGCTATGAAGTGTGGCCAAGCAGGCATTGGAACATGACATCCTTACTAGCTGAACCAGTGCCTGTTAGCATTCTTGGTATTTCTGTATCAATGCTGAATCTGCTTGCTGTTGTTTTGAAAAACCACATGCTTTTGTAGTTTCATGTTATCAAGTTCAGTTACATAACATTTTGCATGTGACAACATTGAAGTGAACTTTTGCTTTTTGGCTTCACAACAGATGTTTTTGTTTTTTGTTACATATGTCTATGTGGAAGAAAGAAAATCATCCTCATTAGAGATTAAATAAGTTTCAACGGGTCACTCAACCCAAAAGAGTGCTGTTATGCTTTTATTCCAGTTCCAAAATTTTTGTTTAACTAAACTCTCCCAGGCTTATCCTCCTCTCCTCTGACGGATCAGGGGATGGACGGCTTTTTGTAAGGACTTTTCTCTCTTTTCTTTTCCCATACATCTCCAGCATCTTACCCCTCTTTCCTTTGTCCCATTATTACCTCCATATTATTATATGTTGCCTTTAGTCTCACTTATTTTCTTTATCTTCATTTTTTAGCCAGTTTCTGTCCCTCTATTCCACTTCCTCACTTATATTTATCTACCTATATACTTACAATATATGTCTTGCATTGTTTATTGTGTCATATATTGAATATGCCTTTCTGAGTGTCAGAAGACTGCTGTATCCACAGAGCCACAACACCGCCTGACTGATAGGGAAATACCTCTCTGCTTTGTGAGCCTCCAGTGTCTGTCAGTTTGTTAAAAGCCTGTTAAAGGTGCTTTGTGTGACACTGTGCCATCAACAAAACAAATTAATGTGATGAGTCTATACAGTAAGACTGTGGTTAAGAGGATTGGTAGCCTCTTTGCGTTATGTGTATGTGTGCCAATCAGCTGGGTGTTCTTTATAGTGCCAAACAGAAAGAGGTGCCATTCTTCCCACACAATGTATGCAGAGTATCTGCAGCTTGCAGCCCAGACAACAGGCTAATACAAGGTACAAATCTGCCCTGTAGGGACAGATACACACAGAGTTTTATTGTTTAATAAGAACTGGAATAGAAGATTAGAATATTAGTAGCAGAAAACTGAACAGACTTTATGAAGCATAGAAAATATGTCGCTGTGTTTTGTTTTTTTTAATAGGTTTTTAGCATATTTTAATTCACATAAAACTCAATATCGCAAAAGAGAGCTCAAGTCTGGACATCACCTTTTCTGCTGTTGCACTGGCTGCTGTAGCTTACCACAATCCCTGTTTAGGGTTTCAGAAAAATCTCCAAGAAAACTAAACTACATTTCCTGAGTTTATTGCTCAGTCCAAAAAAAAAAAATCATCTACAAGTTGTTGCTGTTAGAATAACAAACTTTCATGATTTTAACTAAATTGATTATTGGCTTTCAGAAATATACACCTCTTACACTTTTTGCAAAAATAATGTTTGACCTAAAAAAAAAAACCCCAAAAACAAACTAAAAACATTTGCAACAGTCTTTTTGGGTTTAATGACAATATGTCCAACCAATAAACTACACTGAGTTAGGGGAATTAGGTGTTACTCTATAATCAAATGTGTTTTTACGTAACAGTCTAAGATAAGGTAGGGGACTGAAATCCTGAACTCAGGGTGAAGAAAAATCAAGCCACCCAGCAAATTTGATTAAATTACCCAAATGTTACCTGGAAAGTTAGTTTTAAATCAACTAACAGAAATTTCAGTTTACATTGCACACAATATTAAGTTGATGCAATTGCCAACATTGTTTTGTCAACCGAACCCATTGAAGTATTCTTTGGAACTTAAATTGTTTATCTAAATGAGTAATTAAATTTTCATCTTGCAGCACTGAATTTAATGAAGTGGTGGGAATAGGTCCCTTGAATGACTATTTAGAGTGATTTTACAATAATTCAAATAAACCATTGATTGATTTTTTTATTGCTCTTTGTATTGGCCTTTGGCACCACCCTATATTAGATGTGTCATACGTGTGGAGTGTTTCTTGTACTGCTTAGTAGTGATGTATGTACTGCACTTGGCTCAACATAGCCAAAACACAAAGACAAGTGGTGGAAAAGCTGAAACGTCCCTTTCTGAGGAGTAGAGGAACCAGTAAAAAGGTGTCAGGAAGCAAGTGAATGTTTGCGACATGTTGTAAATGTAAGAAACATTTACACTAACAACATGACTAGTGTCAGACTGAAGCTACCAATCGTTTTAACCAGAGTGTCACCTGTTTGGGTCAAAGGAACCTCCATGAATATGACAGATGATTTTAAACAGCATCTTCAGGCTCAAAATCTACTTCACAACAGAATTTAAATATTGGATTGTGGTTATTGTAGTCTGCTGAAGTAGTTGTGACCAAAACAAAGAAGTTTGCATGGCTGAATAAACTAATTTATGTACTCTTGAAAAGTATTCTTGTTGACAGTCCACTTTTAGTTTTAGTTTTGCCCATATTTATAAACCTGACCTAAGTTGCCAAAGATGTCAGTACCAATATGTTAATTCTGTTTAAGGTGGATTCTCCCTTTAAACCTTCACAAACAACCAGTTTTCCAGCATCACCTTGGTATATTGTTACTGTATTGCCAGAGGAAGCACAATTCAAATGTACAGACGGATGACAAATTAGTAAAGTTTTGGGCCACCGCCTGCCAACAGAACACTTTCAGTGCTCCTTGGCATTCATTCTCCAAGTCTCTGGAGGGATGGAACTTACTTCTTCTCAAAGATAGTCCCTCATTTGGTGTTTTGGGTGATGACAGTGGGAACATGAACAATTAAAATCTTACAAAGACGTTGAAATGTGTTGAGATATGGTGACTGCCATAGCATATGATTCACATCATTTTCATACTTATCGAAACATTCAGTGACCCCATGTGCCCTATGAATGGGGGCATTATCACTCTTGAAGAGATCACTGCCATCATAATAGAAATGTTTTATTGTAGAACAAATTTCATTACTACCAACAAATTTGCATTGGTTTGCAGTGACCCTTCCTCTAAAATGGACAACTGGACATAAAATATGGCCCCCCATACCATAACAGAGCCACCAGGTCACCTCACTGTAGGGGTCAAGGGTTCAAGTTTTTCCTTAAATTAGCCTCTAGCTTTTAAAGGACAAAATGTAGGGCTATGTTACAGGGTGAGGGAGAGAAAGAGACAATGTAATCTTCTGTTTTTGTCCTCGCTCTGAGTGTGTTCTCTTCCACAGTGGCCCAGTTGAGAAAGGTTCCCCTAAAAAAGCCGGACGGAGAGATCAAACCCTACTCTTTAATGGAGAGAGAAGGTAAACTGTCATTTGCCTTGGACATAAGAACTGATAAAGTCTCTGTAAATGGAATTCAGAGATTGTAGTGTTTCCAGATAAATTATACCCCCTTGGAAGTTCACCCCTTTTGTTGCTTTTAAACACTGAATCATAGTCAATATAATTAGTTGTTTTTGTCTGTAAACCATTTGTGTAGATTTGGCTGTGTATCCTTTAGATGAGTCATAAGTGCTTCCCTCTCTAGCCTCTTTCTTGCATGGTCACTCAGTTTTTGAGAACGACTTGCTGTGGGCAGATTTATACATATGGCATGTTTGTGGTGTTTGAGTCATCTTTTCTCTGTATGGTGTAGCTACAGTCAGGTCCATAAATATTTGGACATGTGGAACTTATGGCCTACAGGTAAAGCTAGGAGTATGGATTCACCAGTCACTTGACCTTCCAGTTACAGGTATCGTTATACTACAGTCCCTTGAGATGCACTCATTGCACTCTGATGATCCCAGTTTCACTAATTGTGTAACTTGTAGCACTATTTTTGCTACACTTGAGTTGAATTACGTGAACCACTTTCCCTATGGGCGTCAGTAGTTATGCAAAATACTTATTTTACATTTTATATTTTCAATTTGTTGACATTATTTTGGCATGAAAGCTTTTTTATTGTCAAAAACCGAAATACATTGACCATAATTTAGTGTTGAAAAGCGATAGGAAGTGGAGGGGAGGTAAGGAGGTCAATACTTTTTATAGGCGCTGTAAATTTGGAATAAACCTTTTCTCTGGTGGGCTTTTGCAAAAAAACTTCCAATTGATCATCAACTGCAATTGAACATTTTATCACAATAAATTTTAGTTTTTTTCAGGTTTGCATATAATTAGAATTACTATATAGATTTTTTTCCTGTCCAGTGGTACGTCAGGAACAGAGGACTCTCCCATGGCCATTTGCTCCTCCTCATTCCCCCCAGCGATTGGTATCCTCCCAGTGCTCCCACTCCCTCAGCATGAGATCCTCCCCCAGCAGGGCGCCCCCTCAAGTCGTCCCGCCTTCTTGCCCTGGATGCAGCAGGATCCAGAGCCCACAGTCACCTCTCATAGATCGCTACAGGGAAAGACGCAGCAGGTAAGAACTGACACACACCTTACCCTTTCCTTCTGACCACTTTACAAGCCTTTAAATGCAATCTATATCTTGACAGGTCATCTTACAAATAAATGACAGAGTCTCTGTCTGTATGCATCTGTACCTTTTCTTGGGTTTTCTCAATAACTATTTACATTTTGAAATCTGTGTGTGAGTGTAGAATGTCGTTTTTTCTTTGACTTTATCAAAGCTTTAGCTATATGCTAATAGCATCGCACAGTAAAATGAGCCATACTGTCTCATCGCTGATGGAGAGGCTGTGAGTCGTTTACGTAGTTGACACAGCAGCAGTAACCAGCAGTTATTTATATCATCTGACATGCCACTGTGATCGGACATAGACCTATCATCCTGAATTCTTTTCTAGAAAGAAACAGCGGAGCTACACAGATTAACAGTATCTACTGTGACGTCACCGGGAATAAGCAGTTAGGTCCAGTATGAACCCAGCATTTTGTATTTTCAGCAAACATCTTTTCCGTCGGAGCGAGCACAATCTCATTCTCATTCAAAGGTTTTATTTATTTTAATTATTTTCTACATTGCAGATAAATACTGAAGACATCAAAACTATGAATGAACACTTATGGGAATTATGTCATGAAGAAAAAAGTGGTAAACAAATCAGAATATATTTTATATTTCAGATTCTTCAAAGTAGCACCCTTTTGCTTAGATTACTGCTTTGCACACTCTTGGTATTCCCTTGATGAGCTTCATGAGGTAGTCACCTGAAATGGTTCTCCAACAGTCTTAATGGAGTTCCCAGAGATGCTGAGCACTTGTTGGCCCTTTTACCTTCACTCTGCGATCCATCTCATTCCAAACCATCTTGATTGGGTTTAGGTCAGGTGACCGTGGAGGACAGGTCATCTGACGCAGCACTCCATCACTCTCCTTCTTGGTCAGATAGCCTTACACAGCCTGGAGGTGTGTTTGAGGTCATTGTCCTGTTGAAAAACAAATGATGGTCCAACTAAACGCAAACAGGATGGGATGGCATGTTGCTGCAGGATGCTGTGGTAGCTATGCTGGTTCACTGTGCCTTCGACTTGGAATAAGTCCTCAACAGTGTCACCAGCAAAGCACCCCCACACCATCACACCTCCTCCTCCATGCATCACAGTGGGAACCATGCATGTAGAGACTATCCACTATTCACCTTCTCTGGATCTCACAAAGACCCAGCGGGTGGAACCAGCGATCTCAAATTTGGGCTCATCAGTCCAAAGCACAGATTTCCACTGGTCTAATGTCCATTCCTTGTGTTTCTTGGCCTAACAATTATCTTCTTCTTGTTGTTCATCCTCAGTAGTGGCCTTTTTTGTTTAAAAGCAGGCCTGATTCATGCAGTCTCCTCTGAACAGTTGATGTTGAGATCTGTCTGCTACTTGAACTTATGTGGGCTGAAGAATTTATGTGGGCTGTAATCTGAGGTGCTGTTAATTTGTGGCTTCTGAGGCTGGTAACTCGGATGAACTTATCCTCTGCAGCAGAGGTGACTGTTTATCATTTTCATCATAACGTTTGATGATTTTTGTGACTGCACTTTTGGATACATTCAGAGCTCTTGAAACTCTCTAGATGTACTGACCTTCAGTTCTTAAGGTAATGATGTACTGTCATTTCTCTTTACTGAGTTGAGTGGTTGTTGCCATACTATGGATTACAACAGCAGTCAAAAAGAGCTATCCACTGTTCACTAACCCTACCTCTGCACAACACAACTGATGTTCTCAAACACATTAAAAAGGCAAGTAATTCCCCAAATCTACTCTTGACAAGGTACACCTGTTAATTCAAAACCATTCCAGGAGACTACCTCATGAAGTGGACTGAGAGAATACCAAGAGTGTGAAAAGCTGTCATCAAAGGAAAACCACGTTTTGCTACTTGAAAGAATCTAAAATATAAAACATATTCTGGTTTGTTTAACACATAATTCCATATGTGTTCTTTCACAGTTTTGGTGTCTTCAGTATTAATCTACAATGTAAAAAATAATTAAAAAATAAAAACCATTGAATGAGAAGGTGTGTCCAAACTTTTGACTGGTATTGTATATTTTTATATTATTGTGCATATCAGTCTGTTATTTGTATATGAGGAGAAAGTCATGTGCAATTTTATTATACTTTGTATAATGACAATAAAAACGGACTCTGACTATCTGCCTAATTGCAGTAACAATTGTAGTAGTGCCATTACTACAAGCAGGGACTTACAGTTGCATTCACAAATTATTGGGGACACAGCCAGTATTGGAGAAGCTACTTGGAAAGTGTTGGTAAATATGTTCCCAGTTACACTACACACATGGACAAAATTGTTGGTACCTCTCGGTTAATGAAAGAAAAACCCACAATGGTTACAGAAATAATTTGAATCTGACAAAAGTAATAATAAATAAAAATTATATGCAAATTAACCAATGAAAATCTGACATTGCTTTTGAACCGTGGTTTAACACAGTTATTTTAAAAAATAAACTCATGAAACAGGCCTGGACAAAAATGATGGTACCCTTGACTGAATATTTTGTTGCACAACCTTTTGAGGCAATCACTGCAATCAAACAATTTCTATTACTGTCAGTGAGACTTCTGTCCCTCTCAGCAGGTATTTTGGCCACTCCTCATGAGCAGACTGTTCCAGTTATCTCAGGTTTGAAGGGTGCCTTCTCCAGACGGCATGTTTCAGCTCCTTCCACAGATGTTCAATAGGATTTAGATCAAGAGTCATAGAAGGCTACTTCAGAATAGTCCAATGTTTTCCTCTTACCCATTCTTGGGTGTTTTTAGCTGTGTGTTTTGGGTCATTATCCTGTTGCAAGACCCATGACCTGTGACTGAGACCAAGCTTTCTGACACTGGGCAGCACATTTCTCTCTACAATACCTTGATAGTCATGAGATTTCATTGTACCCTACACAGATTCAAGACACCCTGTGCCAGATGCAGCAAAGCAGCCCCAGAACATAACAGAACCTCCTCCATGTTCCACAGTAGGGACAGTGTTCTTTTCTTGATATGCTTCATTTTTGCGTCTGTGAACATAGAGCTGATGTGTCTTGCCAAAAAGTTCCAGTTTTGTCTCATCTGTCCATAGGACATTCTCCCAGACGTTTTGTGGCTTGTCAACATGCAGTTTGGCAAATTCCAGTCTGGCTTTTTTAGGATTTGTTTTCAACAATGGTGTCCTCCTTGGTCGTCTCCCATGAAGTCCACTTTGGCTTAAACAACGGCGGATGGTGCGATCTGACAGTGATGTACCTTGACCTTGGCGTTCACCTTTCATGTCTTTAGAGGTTGTTCTGGGCTCTTTTGTTACCATTTGTATTATCCGTCTCTTCCATTTGTCATCAATTTTCCTCCTGCGGCCACGTCCAGGGAGGTTGGCTACAGTCACATCTTAAATTTCTGAATAATATGTGCAACTGTAGTCCCAGGAACATCAAGCTGCTTGGAGATGGTCTTATAGCCTTTACCTTTAACATGCTTGTCTATAATCTTCTGATCTCCTGAGACAACTCTCTCGTTCGCGTCCTCTGGTCCATGTTTAGTGTGGTACACACCATGTCACCAAACAGCACAGTGACTACTTGTAACCCTATAAATAGGCCGACTGACTGATTACAAGTTTGTAGACACCTGTGATGCTAATTAGAAGACACACCTTGATTGAACATGTCCCTATGGTCACATTATTTTCAGTCTTTTCTAGGGGTACCATCATTTTTGTCCAGACCTGTTTCATGAGTTTATTTTTTAAAATAATTCTGTTAAACCATGGTTCAAAAGCAATGTCTGATTTTCATTGGTTAATTTTCATAGAATTTTTATTTATTATCACTTTTGTCAGATTCTAATAATTTCTGAGATGCAGCAGCGGGCAGCGTGGCCAGCAGGTGATGTTGGAAGCTGAAACTACAATCTGTTAGGGTGCGGAGTATGGAACCGGCTTTTATTGCAGAGGATGGGGAACAGGTGTGCTGAGCCGCAGCCGCCGGAATTCTGCTGATGAGACTGATTAGTGTTGAGGACAGCTGCTGCAGAGAGCAGCACAGTGGAGAGAGAGCAAGAGCAGAGGGGACCGGGAGAGAGGGAGAACTGAAAGGAGTGGAGAGGAGGATGAGTAAAGAAAAAGAGGGAAGAGGTGAGAGATGGGGTCAGGTGGGGGCTGATGCAGGGACCAGGGAGGAGGCCATGACAATTTAATTTTATTAATTTGCTGCATACACAGTGAAAAACTACGGAGCCCCTCTGGTGACATAGTAAAAAAAAAAAAAAAAAATTGTGGCCACAATATAGCTATAACGTGCGCACGAAATACTAATTCATTCGCACGAAATACTAATTCGTTCGCACGAAATACTAATTCGTTCACACGAAATACTAATTCGTGGCCACAAAATACTAATTTGTGGCCACGAAATAGGTATAATGTGCCAGTTCGGTAAAGTTGGAAAGATATTCACAGATTCGGACTTCCGGCATCAATAACTCAGGAGATATACGTTGTAAAAACATAAACGATGTCTCTTTCAAATCGTTGTGAGCTAGACAATGTGCTACGAGGCCAGTTTTATCAAAAGTCGCTGTCTTTCAAGCTGCAGAATAACATTGATGTCTATGCACAGCCGGCTGTGCGACGAGTGAACAGGGACCGTCTGCAAATAGCAAAACCGCTGCAAACAGCGAAGAGGGACACAAATATTCAATAACTGCACTCTTATTTACTGTAGTTTCACCAAAATCACTGGAGCCATCAATTGGCTCATGCTGGTCATACAACGACTCTTTATTTGGTGCTAAACTAAAAAGAATTTTAAGGAATTTTTATTAGTAATAAAATTCAATAATTTAACACTGTAATGTCACAAATTCACTGGAGCCATCAGTTGGCTCCTACTGGTCATACTACAACTCTTGGCTTGATATTGAATATTAAAATCTGAATTTTAAGGAATTTTTGTAGTAAATAAAATTCAATCACTTTCCTCTTTAACACTGCAGAAAAAATAAACTCCATCCAACCATCAAAGGGGTCCTAATGATCATACCATCAGGTTTTTTCTTCCAAGTATTGTCCGTACAGTCCTTAACTTGGAAATTATTATTAGCGGTTTAATATTATGGTTTAAATGAATGAATTAACGCTGCATCCTTGTAAGAAGGCATCTTATTGTCTTTCTTCCCAATCGTCAGTACTTGAGGAGACAGTCTAAACAGTTTAGTTTGGTATATTGGTGTTATCTGATCCTCTCTTTGATGAGGATTCCAGGTTCCATTACTATTCAGTATCATGTATTTGGACAAGCAGGTACACTGTGGATCTAAAAATATAGCACCACATACATCAAGAGAAGAGCCATCAAAGCTAATTTACTCATAATCCTTAAACTTCACACACAAGCATGCACACTAAATAGTGTGCACAACTTCACATGGCAATAAACAGCCCAAATAAAATAAAATTCAGTTACTTTTGGTTATTAATGTTCCACAATCTACCAAAAAAAAAAAAATGGATGAGCACTTTTATCTGTTTAACAAAAAATATCTGATATATATAACAACAATTTCAATACTAATAAAAAAAATCCTTAAAATCATGAAAAATAGTTAAATATCAAACCAAGAGTTGTAGTATGATCAGCAGGAGCCAACTGATAGACAAAGTGTAATCTTTCTGCAGTACATAAGAGTGAATTAATTGAATTTTATGACAAAGTCATCTCTGACTTTGTGGACTGGTGTGAGCAAAACCATCTGCAGCTCAACGCCGGTAAGACGAAGGAGATGATCGTGGACTTCAGCAGGAGGAGGACATCCCAGACTGCACCGGTGAACATCCAGGGTTTGGACATTGACATGGTGGACACATACAAATACCTGGGTGTTCACCTCAATAATAAACTGGACTGGACACACAATACAGAGGTCCTGTACAAGAAGGGCCAAAGTCGTCTCCACCTGCTGAGGAGAATGAGGTCCTTTGGAGTGTGCAGGACTTTGCTACGGACATTTTATGACTCTGTGGTAGCGTCTGCTATCTTCTATGCAGTGGTCTGCTGGGGAGCAGGGAGCACTGAAAGGGACAGAAAGAGACTAAACAGACTGGTCAGGAGGGCTGGTTCTGTCCTGGACTGTTCCCTGGACTCCATAGAGGAGGTGGGTGAGAGGAGGATGTTGGCAAAGCTCACATCCATCATGGACAATCCCTCTCACCCACTGCATGACACTGTGGGGTCTTTAAGCAGCTCCTTCAGCAGCAGACTGAGACATCCACCCTGCAAGAAAGAGCGCTATCGCAGGTCCTTCATTCCATCTGCTATAAGACTTTACAACATCAGCATCACTGGCTGATGTTAACATAAACTGGACTATATCATTACCACCCCAAACCATAAAATTTGCACTGACACTCTTGCACTGCACATCTTTGCACTTTTAAACTTTATTTTTATTTTTATTTTTTCTGTTAAGCCACTTTACCCTCATCTCTCACCCTTGTATATATTGTAAATAAAGCTGCTGTAACAATGTAAATTTCCCCTGGAGTGGGGAGAAATAAAGAACTTTATCTTATCTTTATCTTTATCTTTATCTTTAATAAAATAATAAGACAATAATAAAAATTCCTTAAAATTCTGATTTTCATATTTAATATCAAACCAAGAGTTGTAGTATCACCAGTAGGAAACAACTGATGGCTGCAGTGATTTTGGTGAAACTACAGTAAATAAGAGTGCAGTTATTGAATATTTGTGTCCCTCTTCGCTGTTTGCAGCGGTTTTGCTATTTGCAGACGGTCCCTGTTCACTCGTCGCACAGCCGGCTGTGCATACACATCAATGTTATTCTGCAGCTTGAAAGACAGCGACTTTTGATAAAACTGGCCTCGTAGCACATTGTCTAGCTCACAACGATTTGAAAGAGACATCGTTTATGTTTTTACAACGTATATCTCCTGAGTTATTGATGCCGGAAGTCCGAATCTGTGAATATCTTTCCAACTTTACCGAACTGGCACATTATACCTATTTCGTGGCCACAAATTAGTATTTCGTTTGCACGTTGTACCTAATTCATGGCCACAAATTAGTATTTTGTGCGAACGAATTAGTATTTCGTGCGAACGAATTAATATTTCGTGCGCACGTTATAGCTATATTGTGGCCACAATTTTTTTTTTTTTTTTTTTTTTTTTTTTTTTTTTTTAACCATGTCACCAGAGGGGCTCCGTAAAAAACATCTAACTAGCTAGTAGTTGTTTGACAAGCAGTGTGCTGGTGTTTGCAGACTGCACTACGGATTGATAAGTGATGTAACAATTATACAGGGGCTGCACAGTGGCGTAGTGGTTAGCACTTTCGCCTTGCAGCAAGAAGGTCCCTGGTTCGCGTCCCGGCTTTCCCGGGATCTTTCTGCATGGAGTTTGCATGTTCTCCCTGTGCATGCGTGGGTTCTCTCCGGGTACTCCGGCTTCCTCCCACAGTCCAAAAATATGCTGAGGTTAATTGATTACTCTAAATTGCCCGTAGGTGTGAATGTGTGAGTGCTTGTTTGTCTGTATATGTAGCCCTGCGACAGACTGGCGACCTGTCTAGGGTGTCCCCTGCCTTCGCCCGAGTCAGCTGGGATAGGCTCCAGCCCCCCCCGCGACCCTAGTGAGGATTAAGCGGTGTATAGCTAATGGATGGATGGATGTTACTGCATGACCTGTATGTATATATGTGTGTGTATGGCAGTAGCATCATGTAGCGATCCGTAGTTTTATTTCAGACCTCACTGAGACTAACCCTACACTCTCACGCTCTTCTAGCTGTTGGTTCTTCTTGACTGATAAACACTGTCTCTTTCTTTCTCTCTTCTTTTCCCTTCATTTTTTATCACCCATTCCACACCATTTATCTTCTTTTGCCCCTTTGATTAACTCTGTGTTCTGTTTTCATTGTCGTCGTGTGGTAATACAAATAGTTCTCTTAATTGAGCTCAGATGGGCTTCCATTGACCAACCTCTGACTGGCACTGCTGTTCTTTCCCATTAAAGGAATAGCTGTGGTGTCTTCGCTTGATAAATGGCCTGCTACTGGAGAAGGGGAGTCTGCTGTTGTTAGAATGAAAATTTGACTGAAACAAAGACAAAATTACTAGCTCTCTTAGGACTTTTAGTCATTGTCTGTCCAGCAGCGGGTAACATGATAGCTTGTCTCATCTGCTTGCCTTTTTTAGAACCCATTAAACTATCTGCCACAAAACTGCACACGTGAGACTGCCTTTTGTCATATAACTGTCACACACATAAATTAATATCAACCAAACTGATTGGTATTAGGTGAGGCTGTATCTTCATGGTCTTTTCCCCATTTTTCTTATTTTATGCATTTGATTTTATTGATACTCCATGTGTGCGTTTTTTATGTTTGTTGTATTTTAAGTTGTGTAGATATGTTATTTTTATCCTTTGTTCCTTTTGTTTCATTCTGACTCTTTTGGCTTGTGCTTCCAACCCTCATGCACTCCTGTCCTCTCTATTTTACCCTGTTCTGTATCTTTTTGGTTTTCTTATCATCCTTCTTGCTGGCATTTGCCATTTCTCTGGTAGCCAACAGGGTCTCGCTGCTAGATGTAGCCTGTACAGTTGGAATATGGACAGCAGAGCTGTTGGACCGCTGGACAGACCCTTGCCAGGTAATGTTTTGTGAAGATGTTAATGGAACTTAAAAACCTTTGTTAGACTCATGTAGGGACCATATCATGTTGGAATTACTGAGCTCTGTTTGTGTGACAAAACAGTCTTCATTACTTCAAGACCATTCACAAGCTTCGTGAGAGCTTTCAACCACATAATCAGTCTTCATCAATTAGTATTTGTACAGTATATGGCAGCCAATTGTTTTGTCTGAGTAAGACTTAAATGTGGCATAATGTCCAAAAAGTGAGTGGACCTATAATCAAAGTATGCGGTTAACATACTGACCTCAAAGTCTAGAAGGAATTTCCATGTTTACATGTTTATATATTGAGCACCAAAAACCATCAATTTGCAGCATTAATATACTCACCTTCAAAACCAACTGTAGTGCAGCCATTCATTTAGTGTATATTATTACTAAACATTTTATTATACATTTTTTAGGAGCATCACTGTGTAATGTCATAATTACAATCGCAGCCATTCATTTGAATTCTGTAATACAAATAGTTCACTTTAGAATGAAGCTGCTGTCATTATCCACTTTTACAATAGTAAAACCCCAGTAATGTTGTTTGGACACTGAATAAATCCGCCTTTCTATATTGATTTATTTCACTCTCACTCATGCCAGTTATTTTCTGGCTGTAATTTATTGACTCATTCCTATTTAAAACTGGTATCCCTTAATGGTGATCACATAATTATGAATTAGTGCCACAGCTATATGTTGTATTTGATTTCCATTGTGGAAAGAATGCCACAAGTGTGTTCAGCTGTTATATCTGACAAAGGTGGCTACTTTGATGAGTCAAAAGTTTAGAATACATTTTAGTTTCTACCTCTTTTTTTTACTTCATTTGTGTATTTGTTCTATGCTTTCATTTCAGAGTACAGTGAGACATTAACATGCATAATTTCCAATAAAAAACTGGAAAAATTGGGCTGTTCTAAAGCCTTTGACAGGTAGTGTATATTTTTTTTAAGTATACTTATTATTATTAAAATAACCTATATTTTTGACTCGGTCAATCTGTCCCTGCCTGATGCATTGCACAAATTAAGATAAAGTATAAAGTGATCTGGTGCTGATTATTCTAAAAAAAACAAAATGAGGAGAGAGGGGGGGAAGGTAGAAAGGCAGAGTTCAGACTCAGATACACCTACAGATAAAGAGTGCATTGTTTTGTTTGTGGCAATCTATGGAGCAATGTTTGAAGTGCCATAACTTGAGAAATAATGTAGCTAGAGTACTGAAATTTTGTAGACGCATTGATATGTACATCTGATCTTCAGTGCTACAACCCTACTTTGAGAAAATAATCCAAAACAGTTAAAGGATGGTCCAAATTTGATTAAAAATAATTGAATGGGTCTGGATACTCTAATTTTCCATCAACCATAAAACCTTTACTTTTTACCATAAGGGGCTGAATTGTTTTTCCTGTGAATGGCAGCAATAGGAGCTTTAATATTGTAGAGTATGGTGCTGGATATTCCAAAAGATGCTGATGCCATACACTTTAGGTGTATGTTTTGTAAATATCTGTAATTACACAAAATGGTTTCAACAGAAGAATTTGTAAGAACATTTTCTGTTGGTGATAAACTTAGTTGTGGTGAACCTTGCCACAACCTGGATTACACCAAAACCTGAAATGATAGGTACCAGCTGTTTACATCACACCTTGAGCATTGTGTATTCTTCATATGTACAGTATGTCAATTGTGAACCACTTTTGCTTGGTGTTGTATTAAGCGATGTTTCACTTGATATTACATTCATAAAATAAATCTAATTGAATATGTTAAATTCGACATTGAACATTCATTGCTTATGCTACCATGCTTACCAAATAGTTTGAAGCACTATGGTTTGGAAAAGTATGATTTTTGTTATAGCCCAGTAACACTTTTAGAGAGATTTCACCTGTCATACATGCTCAATACATGTTCAAATATTGGCCATATTTTCAATAATAAGTATGCCTCTGACTGGCACCATGCTCTATAGTTTTAAAGCTCCTATTGGTGCCAATCACAGGAAAGACATGTAGCCTCTTAGGGTGAAAAACAAAGGTTTTATGTTTGGAGGAATATTGGAGTAAATGGAGACAAAAAAAATTGACATTTTTTGGACCAAATTTACAACGTCATATAACGGGTATGTATTGTTCTGTCAAAGCATGTGTCGTGGTTTCTCAGACATCGAGGATGTGCAGATGTTGAAGAAAACGTCCGTTGACACTGACTTGGTTAATAATATGTTTGTTATAAGGAAGAACAGCATCGGTCAGACAGAGACTGTCTGGGAGGATTCAGCCAAATAAACCTCCCAGAATAACAACCGGAGGTCACTTTTATATGCTTTGGACAAGAAGGTCAAGTATGAGGTCACAACAAATGTTTCTGCTAAAAGACCAAAATAGGACACAGAGGGCCCCTTCAATCATCCTCCTAGACACAAAGGCCCCAAAGAGCCCCATCGATCAACCTCCTGAAGATTGGGACCCTTATTTGAACACAGCATTGAACCATTCTAGACAGTCAAGAGCAGATGAAGCACATTCCATTCTAGAAAGTCGAAAGCAGATGAAGCGCATTCCATTCTACTAAATATATTAACACATCTCAGATCAGATACTGCACATGGTTGTACCATTGAAGATCATATGTACATATCAATGAGCCTGCTAAAATTCAGTTCTCTAGCTACAACATTTTGAAGTTGTGGCACTTCAAACATTGCTCCATAGATTTGCGTGACGAAAACAATGCAAAAATCGACATGACACCACCTTCTTAAAGAATATTTGTCAAAAACTAATGTTAGCTATGACCCCAGATTTTACACACGGTCAACTCAATCAGTATTCATACCATCCAGCTAAACAAAATTTTTCCAAACTAAGTATACCTCACTATAGCATGCACTTCATGAGGCCAGCACCTCACTGCACTGTAAAGACTCCTTAGAAACAGCGTGACATGACAATAATCCCGAGGCATTGATCTAGCCTCCAAGCTATGAGGCACAATGGTGCAACATCATGTTGCCACCTTCACAGTATAGGTGGCATCGTGAAGAATGAAATATTGTGGCTATATTGAAGCAAAATCTCAAATCATCAGCCACAAAGTTAAAACATCTCCTCAATGGGCTTTCCAAATGGACACTGATAACAAGTATACTTCCAAAGTTGTGGTAAATTGGCTGAAGGACAGCAAAGACAAGGTGTTGCAGTAGTCATCGCACAGCACGACCTCAGTCTAAGGTGTTTGTAAGCAAGTAGGCCTACAAACGTGACCACCACGGCTTTCAGGAGGAGTGGGCCAAAACTACAGCAAGTCAATGTGGGAGGCTTGCTGAAGGCTACCTGAAATGATCGACCCAAGCTAAACAATTTAAAGGCAATGCTACCAAATACTGACTAGTGTATGTAAACTTTTGACCCATCTAAAATGTAAAAAAAGAAATTAAAGCTGAAATAAATTGTTCTCTCCACTGATATTTCATAATTCTTTAATTGAATTAATGATCCTCACTGACCAAGACAGGGAGTTTGTTTCAGTCACATATGTCTACACATAAACTTATTAGAATAAATTCTTGATTCAAATGTTTGTCTCTACCTTCATTATTCACTCTTCAATCCTCTGTCCCTGTACTGTCATACTGCTTACACAGGTACCAGCCTCTCTCACTTTCACGTCTCTGTGCATCCAAGAAGGATGGCATCAGCAGCTGAACTTCCATAGACTGCAGAGAGATGCATATGGATACAGATTCTGAAGCCTGTGGTGTTGAAGAGGAGATTGAGGTGTTAGACAGTCTGCAACGTCCAGCAGGAGGCAACCAGAGACCTCAGCTGGAGGAGGAGAGTGACAGAGTGATACAAGGCTGGTCGTGGACTGTAGAAATAAACTGCCGTACAGCTCAGTAGGTAGAATAGAATAGAATATGCTTTATTGTCATTGTACAGTGTATAACGAGATTGGTGAGCTTCTCCTTTTCAGTGCAAAGAAATCTTAAAGATAGTGCAAACAGTCTATTTACAGGTATACAGTATAAATAACAGTGAATATAAAAGGAGTGAATGCGGCAATGGTGTATATTGCACATTTCGCACTGTATTTTTGGCTGGGCGTAAGACATGAGACATGAGAGTTCAGGGTGGTGATGGCTCTCGGAAAGAAGCTGTTTTTTTAGTCTGTTCGTCTTTGCTTTAATACATCTGCTGAGCTGAGAACGGGGATGTGAACTGTCCTTGATGATGTTCTGAGCTCTGCTGAGGCACTGGGAGGAGTCCATGAGGGAGGGGAGAGGACAGCCAACAATCCTCTGTGCTGCTTTGACTGTCCTCTGAAGCCTTGCTCTGTCTGCCTCAGTGCAGCTCCCGTACCAGGTGGAAACACAGTACATCAGCAGGTTCTCTATAGATGAGCGGTAGAAGGCCAGCAGCAGCTTCCTGTCCAGGTTGTTCTTCCAGAGGACTCTCAGGAAGTGTAGCCATTGCTGAGCCTTCTTTATGACAGCCATGATGTTGTCTGTCCAGGAGAGGTCATCAGAGATCTGGACTCCCAGGAACCTGAATGTGTGGACTCTCTCAGCACGCACTCGCCATTAATGTAGAGGGGGGGGTCAGTTCTGTTCCTCCTGAAGTCCATGATGATCTCCTTTGTCTTTGAGGTGTTTAGTGTCAGGTTGTTTTCTGAACACCAGGTTGTGAGTTTCTGGATCTCCTCTCTGTAGGCTGTCTCGTCTCCCTTTGAGATCAGACCAACCACTGTGGTGTCATCAGCAAATTTGACGATGATGTTGTTTCTGTGGGTTGGTCTGCAGTCATAGGTGTAGAGACAGTACAGGAGGGGGCTCAGCACATAGCCCTGTGGTGTACCGGTGCTCAGTCTGCGGGTGGAGGAAAGGTGGGGGCCAAGTCTCACAGACTTGGGTCTGTTGGTTAAAAAGTCCTTAATCCAGCTGCATGTGAGAGGGGGGAGGCCCAGGGTGTCCAGTTTGTTTATCAGGATGTCTGGTATGATTGTGTTGAAAGCCGAGCTGTAATCCACAAAGAGCATCCTGGCATAGTTCTGCGGTTGTTCCAGGTGGGTCAGCACAGCGTGCAGAGCTATGGCGATGGCGTCCTCTGTGGATCTGTTCGCTCGGTATGCGAACTGGTGGGAGTCGAGTGTGGGGGGGAGACAGTCTTTGATGTGCCGGAGAGCCAGTCTCTCAAGAAAAGAAAAAGGAATACAGGAGCACCTGACCTTGGTGATCAGGAGCCAGCTGATTACCAACATTTAGATATTCAATTCAATTTTATTTATATAGTGCCAATTACAATTCAGATTATCTCAAGACACTTTTCAGAACCCATAAGTCTGCTGCAAAAAAAACTGCTTTGAGTGTTTCAGTGCTTAAAGTGTTGAAGCACCATGATCTTCCTCATTTGCATTGATATAGGGATTTCTTGATGAAGTGCTGAGAACTCTTAATGCTCAGAGCTAAATTCAGTTCCCAAATTCTGTTTGGAGGTTTGAAGGTGCTTCCAGTTTTTCTGGTTTAAAAGAGGGGTATTGTAATATCTGTCTTGGCTGGTGTCAAATGTCCATCTGTTCGTCTTATCTGGTTGACCAAACTGGCGCTAGCCAAATATGGAGCTGCTTCACTTCAGTAGCCATCGGATAACCAGCAGCCTCTAAACCACTTAGAAACTTGGGTCTAAACAGCAGATTTTGTTCTGTCAAAAATGGTTGACTAAATTTCTGCCATCGCTGTTGTCACTCCTTGTTGTGTCTTTTTCTCATTTGAACAGCCAATGCGTTAAGCTTGCAAGGTTTCAGTTAGGTTGACTTAGTTAGGTTGACAAAGAGAGGCACATAGGAATTAAACCAACCAATCAATATCCATCATGATCTGAGCAAAAAACAGGTTTTCTATTCTCTTTCTGCTCTCTCCTGACCTCTGTCCTCTGGCAGGTTTCAGAAAAGTCTTGAAGCTTGACATCCAATCAAAATGAGACGGTTTTCCAAAACTAAGATATTAACAGTCTCAAGCACTTGCAGTGACTGTTCAGGTGTAAAAGTAGGATAATTCTGGTTTATTTCAACCTGCTGTATATCCCATTAAAGTGATTGTTGTATCTCTATACGTCATGCTAACTTTGCACTCTTTACCTCTTTTGTAGAGATTATGGAAAACAAGAAGTTCCACAAAAGAGTGACAGGTTAGTCCACATGCATCATTTTGTTTGCAAAGTAGTTGTTGCAAACAGCTCATTTCTGTCAGACTTGAAAACAAACATTTAAAGTACTAAATTATTAGCAACAGTCCCTGTAGCCTCTCATCACCAGCTTGCAGATAAATCTACTACACAACCCAAGCAACTTCTACAGTACAAAGGAGAATGAAGTTTACTGTTTATCTGTCTAGGAGAAGAACTGCAAGCTTGGAGCAGTTTCTGGACACAAGTACAGTTTTATGGATACACTTCACTGATCCTGACCCTTGTTTTATTGCTTATTTTATTGCTTTCATGTCACTGTTTGAGCCTCTTGGTTTCCTTTTTTGAGGTTGCGCGACAGTGAGTGAGTTGTTAAAAATCTTTGATGAGCAATTTTTCCTGCAGCATTTTCTGATGATGAATTGTTTCCATCTGAAGGAACGTGCACTCATATTTGCCTTGTAGAACACCCAGTCAGAATGCTCTTTTCCTGGAAATACTCATAACTAGTTCATGGGCCACACCAGATATTGCTACCATCTCAGGTGACCAAACCTAAGTGGTACTAAAATGAACATTGGGTTAATATAAGCACATTAAGATGTGATAGCCTTTCCACACTGGCAGCTTTATCACTTATTTGTGAAACCGCCAGATTCACCATAACTGCCATATTGCAATCCATTTAACCCTCTGAGGCCCACAGTTGCAAAATTACATTTTGCAATTACATTTTTTTAAGGCTGTCTAGCTGTACCTATTTCTGACTGAATGTAGACAAACACTACATTTCCCAGCACCCCACACTCTGAACTGCAAAATTGCAACATTTTTGGCATTAAAACATTCATGCTGTAAGACATAGCACATTCCAAGTAACACGGCTGTCTTCCACTGACCCCCCAGCTCTCTGTTTCGGAACAATTTCAGTAATTTTCCAAGTAAGTATTTGACCTGTAGTATTTTTTTCTTCATCCTTAAAGATGTTTAGTGATAGACAACTCAAATTATTTTTTAAAAAAAAAAAGTGTAATGCAATTGATGACAAAATTATTAGCCACCCTATGAAATTTTAGTTTTTTTTTTTTTTTTTTGTTTTTTTTTTTTTAAATCCCAAGTGCTGGTAAACAGATCAAGGAAATTTTAACAGCTTTTCCGAACATCCTAGTTTTATTTTGGATGCTGACATTATTTTACTTTGCACACAGAAACAAAATTATTTAACAAAAACCAAGAACTACCAGTGTCAAAATTATTAGCCCCCTTAAGAATTTACCTTTTTATTGAGCCAAAACCACAAACCACTGTTGTACAATCATGTGCTTTAACTTTAAAATTGGCCAAAGTCTTTCAGTGTGGGATAGCTTTTATAAAGCCTAAATTACAACATGCTGGAAGGTTAGTAGAGAATTTTTGTTCAATGATACCAAGAAAAAAAATACTGCATATCCCAGGAGAACACACCAGGTTAAGATAAAACAGAAATATTCCTTAAAGGTCTTTTTTTTCTGTTCTTTACTCAGCTGCTTTCATCATGTTGGCTAAATGCAACAACATAAATGTACTTGAACCATTTGTATGATTTGTCTGTTGTTGGAGAGAGTCTGGGAATGCAGCTGACTTTTTAACCCCACCTTTGATAATATGGTGTGACTGAATCATACTAAGATTTTTGCCCAGAATATGAATATTTGCTCCATTTTTTGGACTGGGAAGGTTTAATTGCCCTCTGCTTAGTTACAAATGAAGTTTAGTTGGTATGAAAGTTGTGGGACTGGTAAGTAGCTTAGGTTCTCACCCATGGTATTTGGATTAGTTAGTAACAATTCAGACATAACAAAAAGTGGTATTCTCAACATAACCTAACTGGTAGACAGCCACAGAGTTACCTCCTACATGTATCACAAAAACATAGTGCCAATGAATGCTGTCAGCTATGCGGAGAAATTCTCTTCCAGCATATTGGGGTAAAGGCACACATTTCTGAGGGACATAACCATAACCTGTTTCAACTGGTAACATAGTATTTGGTTAGGTGAGAAAATGTTTTTGTTTGCATTCCAAATTAACTGACCCTGTACTCTGACTTCTAAAGCTTGAAGCTGCTGCTTATCAGATTTCAACATCTGTGTGTAAAAACCCATAATCCTTTCTGGGATCATTTCCTCGAGTTGAATCTGTATTGGAGATCTTGTAGAAAAAAAAAACAAAAAAGAAATGAATCTAGGATTTGCAGGTGTTCTTATGTAATAACCAAACAAACCGAATCAAAGGAGGAAATGCACAACACTTTGCATTGACTGTGTCCGGTAACTGTGTGTGTTTATATCATCATATAATAATAAAATGTGTTTTGCATCAGTATGGAAGTTAATACTGTGGTAGTCCTGCTTAGACAGCCCATTGTGGATAAAGGCTCTGTTTAATCAGATTGAATGAGCTGCAGTGTATCAGCTGATGGACTGATGCATTGCCGATTTACTGAAATATACACAGTGGTGAGCACAGGGCTGCTGGGAGCTGTGGAAACCACCAGAAGAAAGCATTTTCTTGAAGGAAACAAGCAAGGGATACACACTCTTCATGGCAGACCCATGTTTATTCAGCATAGTTTCAAAAATGATCCCAATAGTCCCAGAGAGAATCGCAGAGAAAAACTGAAAAATGAGGCAGGAGTAACATTTTTTGCTCCTCGTTTGATTTATGGAAAGTCATGAAAAAGTCTTGTTTTCCATTATCATAGCCCCATCACGAGCACTTGCAGTGCATACTGTAATGTTTTGTAGTAAGATTCAACCAGCTGTTGAACCACCCTGCCCTCCTTTGGCAGTTATTCACTGTAATGCTGATACTTAGCAGGCAGTGATACAGTGCTTTCATCTTGATACAGATCCTGACTGTGCTGTACTATGAATCCATATCTATAATTATGTCTCTCTCTAGTCACCTGTTCACTGAACAGTGACTACCTTGACCCCTGCTGTATGAGTGACATGCACGGAGTATACTAATGGCAATATGAGCCCTGAGTTTGGTACAGCTTTTTGGTAACGGATAGTTCTAAGTGTAATTTACTAGCTTCATTGGAGATTTAATGTGCATTTGATGGTCATATCATTATTAGTATCATAATTATTAGACTGATGATTGCATAATCCCTTCAGGGTCACCCAGTGAGGAGCTGGAGGAAATAGCTTGGATAAAGAATGTTACTTTTCATCATCTGCTGCAGCTGTGATTCGCAACCAGATAGGGGCAGAAAAGGGAAAAATGAAGGTAAACATGATTGCTGTACTTGATGTGGACCCTAAACTAACTACTGTGGTATTGTAGAATACATTTCTGTTCAACAAAACATTGAATCAAAGAAATGAACACACCACAATGTACTTCCCTTTAAAATGTATCAACAGTAAGTTTAATTAAGAATCTGAATTGAGAAACCAATCACAGGCTGACTGTGCTGGTCCATAACACATCTGGTGCTCCCCTGCCTCTTCATCTCAATCATTACCCTGGCAAACTCTGCATGAGTAGTGGTTGTTCAGGCTGCACTGTGTAACACTGATCTCCATCTCTGTCTGACCCCTGAACAGGATTTTGTTTCCTCTAAACCTCCCAAATTCTGCCAAACACATTATTTAGTTGTTTTAAAAGATATCTTCAAATTATATAAGGGTGTTTCAATATGAGGACCATCATTCCAGGAAATTCTACTGAATATATTCATTATAGGAGTTTTCTTATGTCAGTGTATGAATCCATTGTGTGTCTTAACAGTATTCAGATTCAGACTGAACTCATCTTCCTTGTGACAGGTAAAATGAAGTAATTTTACCCATCAGA
The DNA here is from genome assembly GCF_022539595.1 of Amphiprion ocellaris. Taxonomy (NCBI): domain Eukaryota; kingdom Metazoa; phylum Chordata; class Actinopteri; family Pomacentridae; genus Amphiprion; species Amphiprion ocellaris. Next base: position 24,189,120 of record NC_072780.1, on the reverse strand, counting down.
GTAAATTTATTCAGGTTTCTCACCCTTGTCACCAGAGTAATACAGTACTTTAACATTTTCATCAAAGAGCTCATTCTTGCTGAACTTGTTTTTCCTTTCAGCCAACACTGGAAACTCAGACTAAGTTTACTGGACCATTGAGACATGGGAGACAGGGACAAGGTTTAAAGATTTAAACACAAGCTGCATAGTTTCAAAGCTCATGTGAAGTAAAAGGAAAAAACTGCCTTGTGTATGTTTTTCACGTTCTCAAGCCCAAATGTGGCAGCTGCTGCAGTCAACAAGAGGCCAAATAGCGGGACAGTTAAACAATTTAGGAATATAGGAGCTTTTTTTGTTTGTTGTTCTTGTTTGTTTGATTTGGCTTAAAACTAAAGTAATTCCCACGTATTCCTTAATATGGGGCAGTGTCAGACTTAATGGCTGACTATCATGTAAATAAATGAAAATTTTTTAGAGCTGTAATGTGCAGCTGTCAAGTGATAAGTGAGCAAATGAGACTGTATGTGCAAGTGGTCAATTAAATATATGAAGTTACATGATCAACACTTTTCTACCAGCATTCCTCTCTTGCTTCAATTGCTCTTAAATAAAGTAGGCAGCACACATTGGTCCATTTTGTGTAGAGAAAAAGTCATATGTGTTTAAGCCCCTTGTTTATGGAGTCTAAAGAAGAAAATCTGTGTCAGCAAATGATGTTGGTAACCATGTGCATGGCGTGTATTATCTTTGATTGATGTTTTAGGTTTGCCAGTAAAAGTCTGCATCCAAAACCAGTACAACCACAGAGGATGCCATCTCCAGTCTCCACACACCACAACAAAGTGGGGTGGAGGGACTGGAATCTATCCCAGCTGACTTAGGGCAAAGGCAGGGGCCACCATGGACAGGTCACCAGTCTATCACAGGACTACATATAGAGACAACCAAGCACTCTCACATTGACCTATGGACAATTTAGAGTTACCAACTAACCTCAGCATGTTTTTGGACTGTGGGAAGAAGCTGGAGAACCCTGTGAGAACCCACACATGCACAGGGAGTACATGCAAACTCCACATAGAAAGATCCCAGGTCCGGGACGTGAACCATGGATCTTCTAGCTGCAAGGCGACAGTGCTAACCACCGAGGCACTGTGCAGCCCTTACCAAAACCAATGAGATGATAATGGATTTTAGTAAAAAGGAAGCTAAAATACATACCTGTGTCTATAGTTTGGGTTCGGGAGGCAGACACCCTCGCTATTTTTAAGACCAGGCTTAAAACTTTCCTTTTGACAAAGCTTATAGTTAGGACTAACTCGGGTGACCCTCAGGGGGTCAGTGGGAGTCTGCATGTACGGGGCACAACTGACTTCTCTGACGTCCCTTGCTTATGCTCCTAGTTATGCTGCTACAGACCTAGGCTGCTAGGGGTCCTCTCTCGATGAGCCCTTTCCTCACTACTCCGCCAAGGAACGCAGCGGGGGGATGTGACGACCTTCCGTCTATGCATGTGACTCAAAAACAGACTAACGGATTTGGATGAAATTTTCAGGGAAGGTCAGAAATGACACAAGGACCACCTCATTACATTTTGGCAGTGATGCGGCTTGTAGTCTGGATCCACGGATTTGTCAGGGATGTCAAGATAATGGCACGGCGTCACTGTAACTATGACAAGTGAACGCTACCTCAGCTGCCTGCTGATGATCACATGATTGCAATCCTACTACAAATCCACCTGCCAGCTTATCTGAAATGATGCAAGGAACAGTTAATTAAATTGTGGGGGTGTTACGAATCCCATCAACTCCCACCGCCTGCTACATATTTAGGTCAGGTGATTTGGTATCTATACATAATGTACACATACATAACACGCGCCGGTGTTCATCGCAAAGTCAGGGAATAAACAGTCTTGGTAGTACTGCATTCTCAGAGTGCTTTTCATGTTACCTATACTACCATACCATTATTGCATTGCATTCACTTTGAGTCCCTTCTCCGAGTGTCCCTGGTCCGAAAGCTGGATGCTCCTGAACTGTGGTTGCTGTCCCACCAACTGGCTTAGTCTCCATCATGTCCACTGTGGGACGCTGCTGCTGACTTTCCTCCAGCACACTGCTTCCAGTTGCCCACTTCCACCAATCTGTCCTGCATCGCCCTTATTATACTTGATATGCTCATCTACACACTGTTTGCATCTTACTACCAGCTATATATGTAGTATATTTAATACCATAGCCTTACACCATAACAGTAAACTTATGAGTCCGTTTCATTGTTGGCTTTTTCTGTCCCCAGTCACTCTGTCTGAATTATGCATCACTTTGTATGAATCATCTATGTTTCTCATACCATGCATGTATGCCAATGTGTGTTACGTGTTTCCAGTGCCAACTTCTAGTTAAAGTTTACAAAAGAGTAACAGCATCCAAACTGGAAATATTACAAACTGGTATCGAATGTGCACAGCCTAAAACAAGAAGGCTCTGTAATGGTGAGTAAAACCACCCAGAAGATCATCAGGATCCATCTTCTGAGCATGAGTGATGTCAAAGAGACAATGTGTTTGCTCAGAGTCTAAAGAATACCAACCCCAGCCACAGTCTGGTTACCCCTGCTGTACCAACTTTGGCCATTGCCTTCCTCAGGCATTCATCTCCCACACTTAAACACCAAAACAGTTATTATAACAGCTATTATTTTTATTGCTTGATTATTTATTCTTTAGTTTGTATTTTCCTGAGTAGCGCAAAATGACTACATTTCTAATTTCATCATACAATTTTGTGTAATGATAATTAAACTGATATTGAATCTTACATTCCTACACACAGTGTTGGAATGCCAGCTAACATCAACATCTGTTTCAGATATATTTTAACATACATTTTCTACACAGCAGCTCCATCATTTCAAGACGTCGTAGATCTTTATGATCTACCATGTTTAGGAAGTCCTGCAAGTCCTGGAAGCGACTGAGCATGGTTCTTCTTCCTGAGTGCAGGCGTGGCTGCTAGTCTGCCTCTCTGAGTAAGGACAGGTAAATGTTGGATTGGAGGAAACGTGGGTAACAGTCTGTGTCCAGAAGTGAGTAGATGCGTTTCTGAGCATGGGACAGAGAGGTGTGAGAGGGAGCCTGCAGCAGCTGGATGGTTAGATCTCGGGTCTTACTATCCAGGTTCACCTACATCAAGACAACAGCAATGCCACAGCACTCAGATCAATTCAAGTATTACTTGAAAAAAGGCAAACTATTACAATTTGGAAAATTTTAAATGAACAGTAGGACAAAATTAAAAGTCTACTAGAAACTGTTTTTAGGTAAGTATATATGGGCAAAATATAATGCAGCAAATGAAAAAAAATACTGTAAAATTACACGGGTATATTCAGATTCAACTCTCTAGTCATTAAGAAAAGTACACTTCTTACATGTTCAATATAGTAAACCCAGAGGTCCTCTATGAGAAAACTATTTTAAAAATGATTGACCTGCACTGAGCATGCAACACTTTAATTCATTGTTTGCTCAGAGTGTAATACTGGAAGATGTGGACAGTGGCGAGTTTTCTGCTTTGTGTCATTAAATTAGTACATTTGTCTTGCAGTACAATATATGCTCACCCACTGAGCATGAAATCTTACACACACTGCAAAGGAAGAGCTAAAAATTTTACAGAAATCACTTGACAAAAGACAACAAAAGACTCAGAAGTTTCTGCTTTAGTTCCTTTTCAACAATGACCAGCTGTGACTATAATTTGCCTTTTTTGGACATGTCAGATTGAAAACAGGTTTCTACAAAGTAATGTCAATTCATGAGAAATACAAAATGTAAAATAAGTGAAAGCATAAGTATTCACCGCCTTCATGTCAGTGTTTAGTCGATGCATCTTTGCCCATATTAACAGCATTAAGCGAGTGTAAATAGGTCTCAATCAGTCACGCACATCTGGACTCTGCCATTTTAGCCCATTCTTCTTTGCAAAACTGTTCAAGTTCAGGTTGCATAGGCTTGTGAGTCTGCAGCTGTTTTCAAATCCAGCCACAAATTCTCAGCTGGATTGAGGTCTGGGCTCTGACTGTCACTCAGGAACATACATTTGTTGTCTTTAAACCATTTTTGTGTAGATTTGGCTGTATGCTTCAGGTCACTGTCTTACTGAAAAACAAGTCCTCTCCAAAGTCTTGCAGACTATAATTTACTTTGCTGCATTCATTTTACTCTTTACCTCCACAAGAATTCCACAGCTTGCTGCCAAGAAGCATCCCCATGACACTCTCACTACCATGCTAAATGGTGGGGATGGTGTGTTTGTGATTTTGTGCATTATTTGCACAGCCAAATACAGCGTATAGCTTGGTCCTATTAGACCAAAGAAACTTCCTCCAGATGACTTCTGAGTCTCTCACAGGACCTCTGGCAAACTGTAGTAGGGATTAAATATGAACTTTTTTCTACAGTGGCTTTCTCTTTGCCATCTCCCATAAAGGTTTGACATGTGAAGAACCAGTATAACAGTTGTGTGAACATTCACTTCCAGCTCAGTCCCTGAAGCTTATCTCCTTCAGAGGAGTCATAGATATCTTGGTGGCCTCTCTCTCTCATCTCTTTCTTGCATACTCACTCAATGTTGGAGCACGGCCTGCTCTAAGCAGACCTATCGTGTCATTTCTCAATAATGGATTTACACTGAGTTTCCTGGTGTGTTCTTTTGTCTTCGTGGTGTATTTGTAACCAAAAGTGGGGGTTCACCAGTGACCAGACCTTCCACAGAAGTCTGCATGTTATGATCATTTGAGACATATTTACTGCACTAGTACAACCTCCACATCACTAATTGTGTGACTTTTAGCACCACACCTGTGTTGAATTACATAAGTTGCTTTAGAAGGGGAGAATACTTATGCAATCATTTATTTTACATTTTGTATTTTTTCTAGACATTACTTAGTAGAAATCTGTTTTCATTTTGACTTAAAAAGTCATTAAAAAATAAATCTTGTCAAAAAGCTAAATTTATTCAATTGTCCATGATTTAATGTTTTAAAACAACAAAAGGGGAAAACTTCCATTTATGTCATTTGTTACATAGCTGTTGTCCTCAGGTTGAGGTCTGTCACAGCTGTTGGGATATTTTATTTCACTGTTAGTAAAGTATGGACAGAATTGTATTGGTTTACAAAATCAGAAATAAACTAGACCTTTAGATATTTGGACCTTTTGATGAACTTGCCATTAATTTTGTTAATTAGTGCATTATTATCTATTATACATTACTTGATGTACAGTCAAATCTTGCATAAGACAAATTAGTCCTATTTAGTATCTGTTACATGTTGCTATTTTCTCTAACTCGCTGTTTTTAGCCTGGTTAAAACTGTTTTGCAATATAAAACAGACTCTCCTGGTGAAAGCCATTTTACATATGAAATTCTTGTAATTGGGGTGTTATTTCTTTGTGGCCCATTTCTAGTCTTATTAGTGGAAAAATGCACCACAAGAACGCAGCTATTAATGGAATGCTGTAAGGTCAAAGTTGAACCACCAAAAAAAGCTTCTTAAAAACACAGGGATACTTTGAGCAACAAAGCAATTGACAGTGCACTGCAAGGGAAAAAAAGAAGCATAGAAGAGGTACTTCTTGTTAACTTTTTGTAGCACTGAGAGTGAAGATAAAAGTAGGTGTGTACCTCCCGGGGTGAACCTGGTTGAATGAAAGTAGCGCAGATGTCTTTAGCCCTCCTCTGCAGGCTGAAGTTGTTGGATGAGTGTCTGTACTGCTCACATGCCAGATAGAACTGCAGATTCTCCTCGCTGAACTCAGAGCGCAGGAATGCTCCAAACACTGAAGCACCAGCTGACAGGAATAGGAGGAAAATAAGTGGGGCTTACCTCACCATGTAATATTAGATTACGCATGTTACAGGAAGAGGACACCCAGGCACAGAACACTGACAACAATTCCTCAGGCCTAATAAGGAAATGCCAAACACATCCAAGATCCACACATTCACTCTAAAACCTCAGCAGACATCTCTGCTCGAGCTGCCTTCCTTTTAGATTTGTTTTTAGTCTGACCGCTTTGTACAAAATAAAGATTCAAAGTACTGACACTACATGTACAGTATGATACAGTTTACACATGTCAGCTACAGAGGACAGCACTAGAAAATAGCATGGCACTGATGAGGATGCCAAGTCACAGAGTGCTGAGGTCAGTCCTGAAAAATAGCATGGCTAACAAGGCAAAGAGATGTATTAGCACTGAAAGTCAGTATGCTTCCACTGAAGTGCCTGCCAGATAATAAAAAGGCTTCAGAAACCTCCCACACTTTTCCAGCTTTGGCAGTTAGAAAGCTACAATAGCAAAAAGAACTAAGACTGGGCACCAGTCACTGTTAAACAAATTGCAAGGATGATCGATGATTTATCTAAGGTGTTCATACTGATTGTAGCAATGAATCAAGTGCAAATAAAAAGAAATAATAAATTTAATCACTTATAATTAATTTAGTTTATAAATGCACCTCTGAGTATCATTTTACAGACCAAAATAACAGAAAATAGCATGGCACTGATGAGGATGCCAAGTCACAAAGTGCTGAGGTCCTGATGCCAGCTCTGTATAGTACAATCACAGCAAAGAGTTACATTCCCTAGAAATCCCCTATAACTTCAAATAACATAAAACCATAAAACATTGAAATAAAATTGATAATTTAGTCATAGGGATTGGCAAAGAAGGTATTTTTGTAGGTTCTTCAAGACATTTCACCTCTCATCCAAGAGGCTTCTTCAGTTCTGACAAATGGGGAATTCCAAAATCCAAGTCAGGAGTGACTCAAGACGTTACTGATGGTGAAACTTTCTGGGGAGAAACTTTATCACTATATTATAGGTGTTTGATAAGTGGTGTTGCAAACCCCCTCCTCTGTTTAGAGATGATTGTTCCAATTTGACATAGATGGCTTTCTTCACTCCTGAGAATGTGGTCTCCTGTATTGAGCCATGCGCGTATGAAGTCACTCCTGACTTGCCAGATTCACATCTTTTGTTGTGTACACTTGCAGCTCCATCGCCATGATTGTTGTTGTTGGTGGTGGACGACCTGGTTTCACAACTTCATACCTGGAGGCATGTGTTCATCATGAACATTTCAGGACATTCAAAATATCCTTGAGTTCTGTCTGTGCTATTAGGATTTTTTTTTTATTATCAGGGTCTGTCCAGCTTTTGTTGATATAGATGAGAACATTACTGTGTCATTAGATACCAGAGAATGCTAGAATATACCAACAGAAACAATACTAACAGGAAACGGAGATGAAATTAAGGAATCTACAACCAGGTAGTGCCAGGTACTACTAGGTTTCCTAATCACACACTTTTGCAACCCTAATCCTTGCCATATTAGACTGATTAAATATTCTCAAGCTGGAGAGATGTTTAGACAATCACTGCTACAGCAGTGATTTATATTAGTCTTGATGTCTGTTCCTTTAATACTCACAGCGGGGTCAGGACAAGTGCTGCTCTTTTAGCTTTATTGCACTACACACAGTGAGCAGTGATAGCTCAGATGCCAATATCACCCCAGAAACAAGTCAGTTTGGATAAAAGCAGGAAGAACGAACTTGAAACAGATTTTACTTTTTACTGCACAATCATCTCTCCAAACCAGAAGGGCTCAGGTAGGTGTGTAGAGCCACACCCTGGCCACTTTGGAACAGGGTAAATCTGGACTCATCAGATCACATGACCTTCCTTCATTGCTTCACAGTTGAATCTTTATGCTTCATACCAAATTGAAGCCTTTTTTTCCTGATTAGCCTCACTGATCAGTGGTTTTCTTAGAGCTACACAGCTGTTTAGTCCCAATCCTTTGAGTTCCTTTTGCATTGCGCGTGTGGAAATGCTCTTACTTTCACTATTAAACATAGCCCTAAGTTGTACTGTTGTTTTTTTTACAATTTGATTTCACCAAATGTTTAAGTGCTCATCGGTCATGATCCTCCAGGATTTTCCTCTGACCACATTTCTCCCTGGAGGAATGGTTCACCACTATCATTAAGGTTTTAAAATGCGTTGGACAGTTCTTAATCCAGTTTTTTTGTAGTTTCAGATATCTCCTTAATTGTTTTCTTTGCTTGATGCAGGCCAATAATTTGACCCTTCTGAAACAGATTAACATCCTTTCCATGACCACAGGATATGTCTTCTGACCTGGCTGTTTAAGAAATGAGAAGCTTCTCTTAAACAATGGGTTAAATAAGTTGTTGCCAGCTGAAACATATTCATCACTGCAGTAATTATTCAATGAGAGGCTCTTACCTATTTGCTTAGTTAAATCCAGGTGGTGAGTTTTTTTTTGGTCAGGCAGTGTATACACACTGTGTATTCATATGCTCACTTGTAGAGTGCAACAAACCTCTGCATCATTCATTTAATATCACAGAACTGTAGACAACCTGGCCAAAAGTTCATTTGACCATTTAATGGGGAAGAATCATCATCCTTGATCTCAAATGCAACTCTCCTCCAAATTTAGCTGAACCCGTGATCACACTGGTCAGTTGTTTATATGGCTGCCTGTACACTGAGCCCGTCACTTTAACTAATACACACCAATCTCTCTATCCTGTTTTTGCTCTGATTCTGTTCTGAAAGTTTGGCTAGAAGTGTTGACTCATATCTTTGCTGCTTTGAAACTTCTTTCAGAATGTTGGTGACACAGGAAATGTGGGCAAAGAAAGCATGGAATGACATGCAGTAAAGGTCTGGGCTGGTTGCTCCACAGATTTGCTGCTTGAAGGCATTTGGGCCTTAGGGGTGTGGGTCCTAACCACTCAGATAATTTGTCACTTGAAACTTAGAAGTCTGGCGACAAACTGAAAGAGCAGCCATTAAAACCTGCTTACAATGCCATATAACCACCAGACATTAAGGCAAAACAGATCAAATTGAATGGAATTCACTATGACCAGTGGATTTGTTCACAGTACTGAGTACATCTGAAACTTTTGTGACCCTTAATACATGAGTTATGTTGCGGATCAATTGAAAACTATCCTGACAAGGCTCATGAGTGAGGACTAGATGATGTAAATTAATTTGCTTGAATAAGCTAATAATTTGTTGTCTGGTTTGCAACTGAGCGCACAGGCAGTCACAATGCCATCAAACTTCCATCACCACCATCTTTACTAAGATGCACAAATTAATTTTGCTACTGTTTTGGTTGGATTCAGCAATGAGGGCCTTAAATACTGAGATACAAACCAATGCCAGTGCTGCACCACAGATGGCATAAGCTCATGATTTACATGAATTTACATGAATTAAGTATATTTTGCACTTATGGCTATAATGCTCATTATATGTTGCAGCACCTCAGATCCATTAAAGAACCTTTGAGCATTTTTTGAGAAAGTAAACACTTAAGATTGTCCTGATGTATGGACTCCGGAAAAGGCTGAGGAAAGAACAATATACAAAGTCTCATCCTCTGGGCTCATGTCTGTAAACTTCATGGCAACACAAAGCAAATCTATTCAATTCAGTTCAATTCAAAGTTATTGATATAGCACCCGTTCACAACATATGTCATCTCAAGGCACTTTACATCGTAAATGTAATCTGTTCATTGGACTTCAATATTTCAGTACAAAAGTAAAAATTTGCAATGGCAGTGGCAGTAGAAGAAAGGGCTCAGTAACATATTGGGATTCATCCACTGGACCATAAATAAAGCTCTAGTATAAAAGTTCAGTCATTTCTCTCACTTCTCTTTCCAATGGGAACTCTTGTCATTTCCATGCTTTTTCAGCACCAATTCAGCATAAGCTCCAACTTCAGAACAGAGCAGGACTTACTTTGACTGGCTAGCAGGGCATTCAAAGACTCGGCCCACTTTTCCAGCTCATCTCGACTGATCTTCCTTTTCTTACTGTGCCCCACCTGACTCCACTGACGCATGAAGAGCAAGCGAGATTTTCTGTCTGTAGCTCTGTGGTAGAAGAACAGACAAGGAGAGAGAGAGAGAGACGAAGCATATATCAGTGAGGACAGATCATACCTAAAGATACTGCTGTCATCAAAACACACCTCAAAACCAAGTGTAGCTTCACAGAAGTCTTATGAGGACAAGATTTCACATTATTGGCTTACCTTCACAATCATGGATTGAAACTTAAGACATCTTTGTGTCTGTCCAACAACAGTGAGTATGTGTATTATTTTATGAGACAACACCATCAATCAATTAGCAACAATTACCAACAAAAAACAATTCTTACCTGTCTTTCTGTTCTGCATTAAACAGGTTGGAATTTGAGGAATGAGGACTCTAAAACAGAAACGGCAAATGATTTTCAGCAGAAATTTTTCTCTTATTCCCCTTTATGAAATGGAAGAACAGCACTCAATAAAAATTGTTCCAGGCTTCGCTTTGTTTAAAACATTAACTATAAAACATTACAAACATTTATATTTCTTCTCTAAGGAGAAAGTGACTATTTATATATGCACACTGTGTGCATTGTATGCTGCTTTTTTCTTTGTACTGTCCCCCCCACTCCCCATCTCCTGCTGTGACATTGAAAATTTCCCCACTGCTGGATCAATAATAGGTCAATCAGTCTGCCCATTCATCCATTTTCAGGAAATCATGTCTGCGTGTGTTAAAATGTTAAACATTATGGTTGAGTTATGTTAAACCACTTCGATTAAAGTATTTATAATCAGCGTTTCACATAAACAACAGATCAAATCCTTAAAGAATTATTACTCCGTCAAGGAACGCAGGGGAGTGACGAATGGCGTATGTTTGTCTATTTATCTGTGCACAACATTACTCAAAAACAGAATAATGGGTTTAGGTTAAATTTTCAGGGAAGGTCAGAAATGACACATGGACCACCTCATTAGATTTTGTCAGTGATGTGGCTTATAGTCTGGATCCACGGATTTGTTAAGGATACAAGGAACAATTGATTAAATTGTAGGGGTGTTTCCGAGTCCTATCAATTCCTGCCACCTGCTACATATTTAGGTAAGGTGATTTGGTACCTGTATATAATGTACACATGCATAACACACACCTGTGCTCAGCACAAGGTAATTTTTTATTAAATATTGAATCCATTGGAAATGATACAAAGACTGAGCAGCCTTGTCGGAGTACTGCACTCTCTGAGTGCTTTTCTTGTTAGGAATGTGGAACATGCTGCTTGTAGTCATGCATACATAAAGAATTCTCACTGGTATCATCTGCAGCAGGCAGCAGTTTTTAGTTCAGAAACATGACTTCAAATAAATGCTGATGTTGCTCTGTGTCTGCTGAATGTGTAAATAGTTAACTATGTGGTAATATTTCAATGTCTATATCGCAATATTTTAGAATACAATATCTGCTTTTAGTCCAAGTTATCACTGTAAATTGAGTAGAGCAATGGAGACACTTTAAATCATTGTTTGACCTAAATCATCACATCCCTCAAACAGGTTTTAAATCTCTTCAAGTCAAGTAAAAACTAAAGGCTGGGAAGGCTCAAAAGTCTAGGACCTCTGTAGAAGATACCAAAGTAGTGCAATAATTGTCAAACATTCAATATGTATCATCAAAATTAGAGATAGGAGTTTTTTAAAAACCTGCTTATATGCTTATTTACAGTGGAGACTGAAACTTAATTGCTTCCCACCTGTCCAAACAGGCTCCTGAGGTGCAGTTTAGCAGCTGACAGTTTGGCAGCTGACAGTTTGGCTCTATGCAGGTGTGCGTGCTGGGATTTAAAGGAGAAAGGGCTGGAAATGGATGAAGGAGATGGGGGAGGCAGGTCATCTCTCTCCATGTTCTCAGTGCTGCCCTGGGCGGCTGGTGCCAGCTGACTGTCACTGTAGGCCCTGCAGCCTTCTTTGATGACACCAACTCTAAGGTGACTCTTGTCTAGTTTCTCCAGCTCGCTCAGGTTCTCCACACTGATGCTGTGCTCCTTTGTCAGCTCATTCCTCCCCACCTGGCTGGGACTTGCACTGGGCTCCTGGATAGTGGGAGCCACACCAGGTACAATCCCATCCAGCTCACTGTCCTCCACATGAGGGGTGTAGGTGCCAGACTCCAGGTTTCTTCCATAATCTGGGTTCTTGATTGCCACCCTCCTCCATGGAAGGAAGTCAAGATCCAGGAGGGAGCCCTCAGAGCTGAATCTACGCATGGTAGCTGTACCAAAAATAATAGAAAAGGTTGGGAAAGACAGTACTGTAAAAAAGCAAAAGACAAGACAGTCAAAGGCCAGTAATGAGGTAAAGAAGTTTAAAGCAGAGATCAGGGCTGCCGTGAAGCACAGCCTGAATAGAAAAGCAGAGAAGACTGGGGTTAGGAGAGGTCATATAATTGGAAAATCATTTAAAAAATGTTTAGGTAGACAATTTCATATTAACAATTCTAGTTGTTTATAAATGCATTTTAACTTCGCTCAATTTTATACATATGAACAGAAATTTTACAAGAATCTTACCTTAATTTAAGAAGTTTAGGCATTTCAAGGGATATAATTTAAATATTCTATACCAACAAGTGGTATCACAAGCATACACAAACACATATTACCCTTTAATCTATTACTTTCTCCAGACAGATCTTGATAAGCAATGACTTTCCTCTCATTCAAAACTTAGAAAACATGTTCGTATCCAAAAGCTAGGAAAGCCCATTTCTGTTCAGAAATAATAGATTACATTTTCACTTCTTTGTCATGCTTTAGGCTTGGTTAAAACAGATCTATTGTATCATCACACATTTCTCATGCCACTTCTCAAGTCACAATTTTGAGGCTCTTAATATTGCATTTAAAACTCAACAACCTTTGCACTGTATTTTATTCGAATGTTTGTATCTTAATTTTTGTCATTACTAATAGTTGCTCTGTCTTCCTGGTGGAATTAGGCTTCCATAAATACGGAGTGAAAAATAACTTAAAGAAGAGACGGTACATGTCACTTTTCACCGGACTTCTCAGTAAAACTGTCAGCTTACAATGAAGAATTGCCACTGTGCCGTTTTACTTGCTCATGATTTCCAACCCTCACAGACCTTTGCTCGGCACAGCTCTTGGAAAAGTAGCACTTGGCCTGACATTTGGATTCATTAAGGTGTCCAGAGTGCCAGCGCTCTGTGACTACAGGACGCCAGTGCGTGCTTACCTGTTCGTTCAGTAGTTGTTAAGCTTACTCCATGGTAGTTTGTTAGGTGAATCCAGATTGTAAAGGCAAAATATCCATGGACTGAGGGTTCCGGACCCAGCAATGCAGATTTCAGGTAACCAAAAGACAGTGAAATCTGACCAACTGTTGCTAGCTCCAGATCTGTTCTTAGTTCAGTGAGGTCTGCCTCCTCCGTCAACTCTCGCTGACACTCAGGAAAAATACTCGCGGCAGGAGGACAGCCGTCAGGAAAATGTTCTAGTTCCTTCTCGTGACATTTCAATGGCACACACGGGGCTCCTCCTCATGACTTCTGCCACACCTTCACCTCTGCCTCAACTTGTCCGCCACACAACTAGCCTACTTCTTAATCACGCGCACACATGCGAAACTCACTGATACTTTCTACAGTTTGCCTGAGAGAAGAGCATCTAGTCCGTCTATGTACAGAAAAGACTTTATACAAGCATTACTATCAAATTCCGCCATCAAGAGTCCCAACAACAAATTCTACAACTACAACGGCGTTTTCTAATACTACTACTAGTACTAAACAAGAATTTTCTAGGTATGTCACACGATGCTTAGATGAAATTAGACATAATTAGCATGTGTTAAACTGAATAGTTTTTCGACACACTGCATACCAGCAAAATGAGAGGAATGAAAAGGCGCTCAGGCACGAAATAGACGCTTTCGTGGTACGTCATTGGGGTCCTACAATGTTGCGTCTATTGCCGTGCCAGTTAGCTAAGGGATCAACCTGAATGCGCTGACACTCAAAGTACCAATTTCTTATTTAAAGATGCAGTTCAGCAGATTTTAGCTCAAAGGCAAGCCGTCCAACCGGGTTTCCACTAAAGGCTGACAACGGTCTTCCCAGGAAAGATTAGCGAAATTGGACTGTTTCCCTCTCGGTAATTGTGATTAGCTAACATGAGCTAGCTGGCTAACAAGCTAATAACAACAACAAGGCAGTGGGGCTTTCCGTGTCTAGCTGCAGCCTAATTATTCACCACAATCATTAGTTTGATGACGGATAGAGATTAATAGTTTGTAAAATGGCTGCAGATTGGTTCCTTTCCTGCTTCAAATACTATAGCCAAGTATCAATGCACACTATTAAACATTAAATGCGCTATAATTATTTCGGACATTCAGAATTATGACTGAGTCGAGCAGTGTGATTGAAGTAACAGTGAAGACTCTGGACTCACAGAGCAGGATCTACAAGGTCGGGAGTGAGGTAATACTCCCAGATGCAAACAGTGACTACTTAGGCTCTCTTCTTCTCCTCCCTTCTCAGTGACAGCTTGTGTGTATGTGTGTCCCTCAGCTGACAGTGAAGCAGTTTAAGGAGCACATAGCATCCTCCGTGGACATTCCAGTACACAAGCAGAGGCTCATCTATCAGGGCAGAGTGCTGCAAGATGACAGAACGCTGACTGAATACAGTGAGTAAAGACACCTGGTAACCTGGAGTATATTATTCACACACACAGAGGGCTACAGTACACATAGTGGAGCAGCATCATTTGGGATACACAGTGATATTTTTTGTGAAATTTCTTTTATGGATTCTTGCCCCTGAGCTAGTTTATATAAGCAACTGCTGTCTTACTGATTAAAATATGATAATTCCTCAGAAGCGGCAGACAATTGCATATGAGCACATAGGAGTCTTGCGGCCCTGGTGCTAATCGCTGATACTCACTGGTCACTAAAATAACTTGTAAAGAAATAATAAATAAAACTATACTGAAAATTAACTAATGAATTGTGGTTCAGCAGAATCATTAAAAAAAAAAAAAAAAACTAATGAAACTGGCCTGGACAAAAATGATGGTACCCCTAGAAAAGATTGAAAATAATTTGACCATAGGGACATGTTAAACTAAGGTGTCTCCTATAATCAGCATTACAAGTCTTCAAGCTTGTAATTAGACAGTCTGCCTATTTAAAGAGTAAAAAGTAGTCACTGCACTGTTTGGTGTCATGGTATGTACAACACTGACCACATAAAGCTAAGGAGAGAGTTGTCTCAGGAGATGATAAAAAAAAAAATAAAGAGAAGCATGTTAAAGGTAAGGGCAATAAGACCATCTCCAAGCAGCCTGATGTTCCTGTGACTACAGTGGCACATATTATTCAGAAGTTTAAGGTCCACGGGACTGTAGCCAACCTCCCTTGACGTGGCCGCAAGAGGAAAATTGATGACAAACTGTTAGACAAGGAATACATGAAGGGTAATCAAACAGCCCAGCACAACTTCCAAAGAGATTAGAGGTGAACATCAGTGTCAGATCGCACCATCTGTCGCTGTTTGAGCCAAAGTGGACTTAATGGAAGATGACTGAGGAGCACATCACTATTGAAAGCAACTCATAAAAAAGACTGCAATTTGCTAAAATGCATATTGACAAGTCAATAGTCAGCTTATGGGAGAAGGTTTTTCCTTTATTTTCATGACTGTTTACATTGGTCAGCAGGCAGATGGGTCCCCCCACATTAGAGCCGGGTTCTGCTCGAGGTTTTTTTTCCCCTGTTAAAAGGGTGTCTTCCTTGCCGCTGTCGCCTTTTGGCTTGCTCTGGGGGTCAGGTATATGGGTTCTGTAAAGCGTCTCGAGACAATTTGACTGTATATAAATAAAATTGAATTGAATTGTAGATTCTCACTGAAGGCATCAAAACTCTGATTGAACACATACGGAATTATGTCGTAAACAAAAAAATGTGAAATAAGTCAACACATGTTCTGTATTATAGATTCTTTAAAATAGCCACCTTTTGCTTTGATTATTTCTTTGCACACTCTTGGCATTCTCTCGATGAGCTTCATGTGGTAGTCACCTGAAATGATTTTCCAGCAGTCTTGAAGGAGTTCCCAGAAATGCTGAGCATTTGTTGGCCCTTTTGCCTGCACTCTGCGGTCCATCTCATCCCAAACCATCTCGATTGGGTTCAGGTCAGGTGACTGGGGGCCTGGTCATCTGACGCAGCACTCCCTTGCTTGATCAGATAGCCCTTACACAGCCTGGAGGTGTGTTTGAGATCATTGTCCTGTTGAAAAATAAATGACTGCTCAACTAAACGCTAACATAATTGTGCAAGGGTTTTGTAATCATTAATTAGCCTTTCAACATGATTCGCTAACACAATGTACCATTAGACCACAGGAGTGATGCTTCCTGGACATGGGCCTTGTACCCCTGTGTAGATATTTTACCACATTAACAATGTCTAGACAGTGTCTCTGATTGATTTAATGTTATCTTTATTGATATATATATATGTGTGTGTGTGTGTGTGTGTGTGTGTGTGTGTGTGTGTGTGTGTGTGTGTGTATTAGTGGAGGGACACGATTAAGAAATTAAATCAAATTAATTACAGGCATTGTAATTAATTAATCGAAATTAATCGCATTTTGTCAAACAGCAATTTTTGACACAATAGGTAATTATGTTCAGTTCAAATAAATTTTGGTTGACAGTTGAATCAATGAATAGACATATATGTATTTATAATTTAAAATTTATAAAATGGGACATATAGAAAAAAAGTGATTTGGATGATTTAAAGCCTGGATTTAGTTTGGTTTTCCCATTGTATGGCACATAACAAAAGCATAACTAGTTCAAGGACCTTGAAAAAGTTGAAAATCCATAGATTCATTCTGTTGTCATAGTTTCTGGGTCTGACAAATGGTGTCATTTTAATGGTTCTTTTTTTTTTTAGGAATATAAATTTTTATTTATAAACAAAAACATTTTTTCATGAACTAAAAGTTTATAATTAAGTTATTAAAAGATAGACATTTTTTTGGTTTAACTATTTTTCCACCGAGGCTCCGCCTCTTTGGCAGTGTAAAAACTTAAACCACAAAAATGTTTGTTTCATTTCTATTTTTGCTGTATTTTTGTTGTTTTTTTTTTTTCCATATTGTGTCATGTTTTGTCGGCTGCTGATGGAGGTTTCTGCTGGGAGAAGAGTTTATTCAAGAGAGGAGCTTTTTTCATTGAGACAGAACAAATCTGAACAGCAACATCCAATTCCAGTTGACATCTTGAGGTGTTTTCGTGGTTGTCGTGCTGGTGCAAAGGTGAAGGCTAGGAAATGGAGATACAAGCCCTTTCTTCCATCAGTCATCATGGGAAACGTCAACTCTTTGCCAAACAAAAGTGACAAGCTGAAGACATTGGTGAAGACTGACATAACATACCATGAATGCAGTCTCCTGTGTTTTACTGAAACCTGGTTGAATCAAAACAACTCAGACTCAACTATGGATCTACCTGGCTTCACTCTCATAAGGTCAGACAGAGATACTAAAGCTAGTGGAAAGATGAAAGGAGGGGGTCTGGCTTCATTTGTTAACCAGAGACGGTATAACTCCTCACATATAACTGTTAAAGAGAAATTGTGTTGTCCAGATATTGAGCTGCTGGCAGTTGCCCTTTGGCCATATTATGTTCCAAGGGAGTTCAGTCATATCATAACAATACTTGTATATATCCCAGCCAAGGTAACTGACTTGGTTCCGTGAGATGTTTTGCATGATACTGTTGCTAGGATACAGACGCAACATCCTGAGGCACTTGCAATAATATCAGGAGATTTCAATCATGTCAGCCTCTCCTCTCACCTGACCAGATTTACACAGTTAACTGCCCTACCAGAGAAAATAAAACCCTAGACCTGCTGTATGCCAATGTAAAAGAAGCTTACAGAGCTACTGCCTTACCACCACTGGGCAGGTCAGATCATAACTTGGTTTATCTGCAGACCTGTTACAAATCTTGTGTGCTGAGACAGCCTGCAACTAAAGTCAAAATCAAAAGATGGACTCCTCAAGCTAGTGAAGCTCTAAGGGACTGTTTTGAATCAACAGACTGGAATGTGCTGCTGGAAAGAGATGAGGACAGTATCAACATTGACAGACAGGTTGATTGTTTTACTGAGTACATCAACTTCTGTAGAGACAAAGTCATGCCTGCAAAAACTGTTCATTGTTTCCCCAATAACAAACCATGGATCACAAGCAACATGAAGGGAGTCCTCAACCAGAAAAAAAAAGCTTCTAGAGATGGTGACAAAGAACGACTCAAAGAAGTACAACATGATTTGAAGAGGAGAGTGAAGATGTCAAAGATGGAATACAAAAAGAAGATGGAGAGGAATTTTCAACACTGCAACATCTGTGATGTGTGTAGAGGAATTAGTACCATCTCTGGACATAACAATAAAAAGAAAAGGGAGCCAATAGTGGGTGATGTGGAAAGAGCTGATGAACTCAACCTGATCAACAGATTTGACACTGTGGACACACCTACTTCCACTGCTGCTCCTCCTTCTCCTCGACATATGGAAATCCCCACTATAGCTCCTTCTTCTCCTTCTCCGTCTCCTACACCTCTCCACAGCTGCAGCCTCTTCCCTTCTAGCACCTGTACCCTGCACTGTCACAGAGACAGAGATGATGTTGGAGCTTGGGAGACTTTGCTCTGGGAAGACAGCTGACCCAGATGGTGTGTGTCCAAGGCTGCATAAAGACTGTACTGCACAACTGTGTCAACCTCTCCACAGGATCTTCAACCTGAGTCTACAGCTGGGACGGGTGCCTGCTCTATGGAAAACATCATATATTGTACCGGTACCAAAAATCAAATGTCTGGCTGAAATAAATGACTGCAGACCTATTGCCCTTACCTCACACATCATGAGAACTCTGGAGCGGTTGATTCTACGCCTACTGAGGCTTGAGGTCAAAGACAGACTCGATTCCCTGCAGTTTGCATACAAAGAACACATTGGAGTGGATGATGCCATCCTCATCATACTTCACCGTGCCCTGTCTCATCTGGAGGAACCTGGAATTTATGTGAGAATCATGTTCTTTGACTTTTCAAATGCATTCAACTCCATCCAACCCACCATACTTAAAGACAAGCTCACAGAGATGGGAGTGGATCCTTCCTGTGTTTCTTTGTTCATAGATTACCTGACAGGAAAGCCACAGTTTGTCAGGCTGGGGAACTGTGTTTCTGGGACACTAATGAGCAGTACTGGGGCTCCGCAAGGAACAGTCCTGGCTCGATTCCTGTTCACACTGTATACATCAGACTTCAGATACAGCACTGAGTCCTGCCACATTCAGAAATACTCTGATGACACTGCTATCATGGCATGTATCAGAAATGGATATGAAGTTGAATACAGAGATCTGCTAAGTGCCTTCAGTGACTGGAGTCACAAAAACTGCCTGCTACTCAACACCTCAAAGACAAAGGAAATGATCATTGATTTCTGCAGATCCAAACCCCCTTTTCAGCCAGTGAACACTTGTGGCGTGGACATCGAGGTGGTGACATCGTATAAATATTTAGGTGTCCACCTTGATAATAAGTTGGACTGGTCTAAAAACATAGACTTCATCCTCAAAAAGGGCCAGAGCTGACTTTTTTGCCTCAGAAGACTTTGATCATTAGACATCTGCAGTAAGATGCTGCGTCTGTGGTAGCAAGTGTCCTGTTTTATGCTGCAGTCTGCTGGGGAGGCAGTATGAAAAACAAGGATACAAGGCGTCTGAACAAACTGATTAAAAAAGCTGGCTCTGTGGTTGGAATCAGATTGAACTCATTGGAGGATGAGGTGGAGAGAGAGGCACTGAGCAAGATGGAGGCCATTCTGACAAACATGGATCATCCACTTCATATCTACCTCAATGAACAACGAAACATCGGTGATGGACGGCTCCTATCCCTGCGCTGCAGGACAGAAAGATTCAGAAAATCTTTCTTACCATCAGCAGTTAGGCTATTTAATTCTAAAGTAAACAGATGAGACCCCAGACAATTGAATTTCCCTTCGGGGATTAATAAAGGTATTGTATTTATCTGCATTTTTCGTCTGTCTACTACATTCACAGATTACTGCAATCTCAAAATGCCATTGTAGCGATTATATTCAACATTGTACGACTTTTTGTAAACTAAAGCACTTTCAATGTCTTCTAAAGTGGTCTATTATGGGATGGCTACACCGTTAGCCGTTAGCAGGACCGTTGTAGCGTTAGCTCTGGTGTGAACACCAACATGTTTAGCATTGAAGTGATGCCGTCGGCTAGAAGTGCTGCAGTGATCAGAAAACTTTGTTGCATAATTTGCAAACAGCCACGCTTTTATCCAAGCTGACATAAGGAAGATTTTTAAAAGAAAACTTTTCTCCCAACAAGCACAATAAGTCTCATCTTCCTTCACTGTTTCAATTCAATTCAATTCAATTCAATTCAATTCAATTCAATTCAATTCAATTCAATTCAATTCAATTCAATTCAATTCATTTCAATTCAATATACTTTATTGTCCTACTTGGGGAAATTTATCTTGGACTCAAAAGCTGTGCCATCCATGCCATCTGAACAACTACACAACAGTATTGCACATACCCCAAACATTACACATAACACATACATACACCATAGTAAAAACACTATTAAAAATAATTGCACAATCTTCAGCCTAAGCAGCATTGTTCAGGAATTTGATGGAAGTTGGAACAAATGAATTCTTAAAATGGTTGAGTCTGCAGTTGGGGAGTCTACATCGTCTGCCCGAGGGTAGGAGCTTTACCAAACCTCCTTGTGTGCTGTGTATCTTCACTGCAGACCATAGACCGTATGCTGCAGACAGGATTTAGGGTCATTACTGCCACCTACTGGTCTGGAGTGTTCATCAATGTTACTGGTGTGCCGGAAATTGAGAAAGGTGCGATTAAGAAGTGGAAATTTATTTAACGTGTATTTCTTCTGTAATTATATATATGCATATATATATATATATATATATATATATATATATATATATATACATATCTCAAACCTGCTCCAATGCCCTGCTGGTATAGCATATATGAGAATATCATTCAAATATGCAAGCCCACTAACATCCGCTGCGTGACAGAGGTTTGGGGCCTCCTTGACACACTTGCTACAGCAAGTGACAGCATAAATGAAATGGTGTGATATTAGACATATCAAAATGAGCAAGTCATATGATTGAACAGATCAGAACAGAACATTATGTACCAAACGTTCTGAATTTGTATTTTCAGAGATTGGAAATGAGTAAATGTGAGTCCAGTGTGGATTGCAATGAACACCGAAATTCTTCATCTGGGTCTTTACCTGATGTCCCCCCCAGCAAGCATGAACAGTGGTGGGCTTATCGCTGGGCTTTGCCACTGTGTCAGAGAGATAGGGAAAAGCTTCTAAGGCCGTCGACACATGCAGTTGACACTCCAAAACTGAGACAGAAGTTATGCAGTAGTGCCCACATAAGCTGGGGTCTGCCAGTAACACCTGAGAGTGCCTTGTTTCTACATTGTCCTTTTCTTTTTGCTTTAGACGTAGATGGGAAGGTAATCCACCTGGTGGAGCGTGCTCCACCTCAGGCCACAATGACATGCCCTGGGGGCATGAGTGCTTACACCAGAGGGGCAGAGCCTGGAACTAGCAGCAATCACGCCACCTCCCAAAGTGCACCACACGATCGAAATAGCAACAGCTACGTAATGCTGGGGACCTTCAACCTGCCAGTCAACATCTTGGATCCACAGCAAATACAGGTTGGAATGAGCTGACTGCATGCAAATTTAAAATGTCACTATATTGTTCTCAAGGAAAGGACAGTTCAATACTTTTTTGACAGCTAAAATTTGTTTTGTAGATGTCAGTTCAGCAGATGATGTCAGGAGTAGGTGATGCTGGAGCAAGTGCCAGGGTGAGCTCCAGCTTGGAGGTAGACTTGTTATTCATCAGCAGTTTTTAATGAGTCTGTTTGAGCCTTTTTGTCTCACTTTTCCTGTACGCATATTTGTGTAGAGCAACAGCTTGGTGGATGTGCAGATCAACTTGGATCAGTCAATGCAGAGTGAGCCCAGGGTGAGGCTGCAGCTGGCTGAGAACCTGCTCAGAGATGCTTGTGCTCTAATTCACAGGCTGGAGGTACAGTGCATGTCTGTTTTTAATATGTGGGCTATTATTTAAAGCATGTTAGTGTTTGCATGAATTGTCATAGACAATTTTTTTTTAAAAGTTACACTACTTACAAATATGACTCAACCCATTACCAGCCTGGCTGAATATTAGGAACAAATGCAGTTGACCCTTTAGGCTCCCTTGTAAGGGAGCTCAGCTATTGAGCAACAGAGGGCAACCTGTCCTCTAGCAGAACAGAAGCAAACTGAGAGTCACACATGTAG
Organism: Amphiprion ocellaris; assembly: GCF_022539595.1. NCBI lineage: Eukaryota > Metazoa > Chordata > Actinopteri > Pomacentridae > Amphiprion > Amphiprion ocellaris. Next base: position 24,166,670 of record NC_072780.1, on the reverse strand, counting down.
CATACTGAGGAGCAGAACCTTCCAGAGCAACCCACAAAGATCCAAAGACCCTTTCCCAAAGCTGTAAATTTGGTAAGACACCATTTCAGAAGAGAGCTAACCCAAAATTCACCTCCAAAGGGAACATCTGCTGATCGGATGTTTGCTAATAAAGGACCACAAACGGCTCTCTTTGAGACAACAGGATACCTCCTACCTCCACCAGAATCAGATAGGGGTCATAAAGTGTCTCTTTAATTTCTCTATCTCTTGATTAAAAACACTGTGCATGACTTAGAGACCTTATCGGGTGTGGTCAAAGAAGTTAGATCTTCAGTCGGCAGCCTCAGGGAGACTTCCATCTTACCTGGTCCACTAAACCTTGCAGAGCAAATTCTCAAAACTGCTACCACCACAGTAGTGCAACCCTAAACAGGTACATCTGACATACAGCCTTGGCAGCTGATTATTGAAAGGCAGAATGTCTACCACCTGAAGTTTGTTTTAAATGTTGGGATTTGGGGGTAATACACATATACACCTCAAGTACACCACAAACAATCACCATGACAGCAGGTGTACATATACATTCTACAGTTATAGGTCAGACTGGACTCCTGGAGTCGCTGTGTTTTGCAACTATGCCACTGGCTATGTCTGCTCTGTGTGTTCTCCCTTTGGGTTCACCCCCTACGTACCGTGACAGTAGAATCTCGCCACTATGAACCCAGAGAACACACAGACTTAACACCCGAGCCTGTGCCAACCCCCCTGCAATTTCAACAGGCTGTAGCCAGCCAGGGGGGACAGTTTTGTCGAAGTCGACCCCAGTGTTTGGTTTCCCCTTTAGACCCAAATTTTTTTAAGGTTTCAGTGATTTGCTGGATGGCCTCATTCACTGGTATGGATTGCGGAGGGGGATGATGGACCCTCAGCTGGCGGAGGCCTATCTGTCTCTGGCACGTCAGGAGGCTGCCACTAAGCCCTGGCTACTTCATCACCTGCGAGAGTCAGTTTCTGGACACTCCATTAATCTGTCAGACTCCTCACCTCCCCATCACAGAACCAACCTGCCATTTGCCTGCCAACCCGCCTGCTAGTCTCCCACACTGCAACCAGCCTGAACCAACCCCCCAGCCTCTGGGGAAGCTCTCCCGCAGGAGGCATGGCTTCAGAAGGCGCCGGACCTTGCCGCTCCCCAGCCGAGGTCCTCCCACCTCAGTTCCACATCCTGGTCATCTTCGAGGGGGTCGATGCCGACTCACCAGTCTCCGAGGGGGTTGATGTCACCTCGCCTGTCCTGGAGGAGCTCAGGGCCATATCCTCACCTGTCTCACCTGAGGAATTTTGTGGTAACTCTGGTTTGTTCTGCCCACAGTTCTACAGGCTGGACTTTAAGGATCCAGCCATTGACTGGAATTTCATTCTGCCTCTGGAAGAAGCCCTGGATAGCCTTAACGGCATTGTTCGGCCCAGCCACTTGCCAGGCATTTGGACCCCCACTCCACACAAGAGGACCTGGCTTCTTTGCAGGCTGCCGCCACCACTCTCCGCCCTCGCCGTGGGTGCCGACGTGTGCCTCCAGACCTCCGGTCCTTGGGAGCGTGCCTGCCCCATTCCCTCCCTGTTAGTGAGTCAAGCCGTAATTTATTTTTAGTTACTTAAGTCATTCCTTAGCCTGGCTTTGGTTCACCTTGTTTTGTTAGTTAGATTCCTGGTATTGTTTTGTTCCGCTCGTTCCTCAGCCTTAATTGTATCTCGTTTGGTTTGTAATAAAACTTTTTTTAATTTCAATCTGCCTTCGCCTGCTCTGCTACTGTGACAGGCTAACCCTCATCCCCTGAGAGGATTAGAGAAAGCCTATTAACCTTTTTTTTTTTTTTTTGCTCACCACAAGTTTTGCTCTTTTATTTCTTTTTCTCACCTCTGTTGATCTTTAATTTTAAGGTTATATGTATAGTTAAATGTACCCTTTATTTGCTTACCTCAGTATAAACATGTCTTAACAGTAAGCTTGCAAATGCTAGAAGTCCTGGCCAGACTAAGCTCTCTGTTAATGCCCAGACTAATGGACGTGACCCCCAAACACAGCAAAGCACCCCTGAGAAGCCGCAGCGCCACCTCTTTACATTCATTGCCATAAGGGACCAATTCAAATTAAATGTTTGCACTGCTTCCAACCTAGGCCGTAGTTCCTGACTTGCTTGGATGAGTAAAAGACTGTTTCAAGTGTTTAACACACTTTTGGGATCCAGGGAACACTCAGCAACCTGGACATTTCTTTATTAGACACTAGACATTTCTAGCTATAGAAAATCCTTTCTTCGAAAGAAGAAGACTGATTTGCTGAGGCCTCGCTTCTTCAGCTGAGTTCAGCTGCTGATCATCTCCTGCCCTGCAAAGGATGGCTGAACACACTGCTGTAGGATGCCACAGCATCCTGCATGCATTCGGATTGACAACGTGACGGAATTCACAATATTCGCTTTTAGGGCTGCAGCTATTGATTAATTGAGTATTCGTCTGTCTGTATCTCATGCACGTTACAGCATCAAAAGCGGAAGTGAGCACGCTGTGCAGCAAGAATAACCGTCCGGGCGAATCTTCTAAGGAGATTCCTCGTAGTTATTTTTCATATGTGTCCTCCAGGTAGTGTACCTACACACGTGTTCATTTTAGCTGTGTGCCATCTTGTGTACTTTAGAAGAACACGTGGAGCCAGCGGTGTTGCAAGCATTCAAACCTAGCAGCCATCTCTGGAGGTTGACATGTGGCCGGACGCACCTACATCCGCCATCTTGCGCTCCCCATCTCTTTCTAGACACACACACACACACAGACACACACACACACACAGACACACACACACAGACACACACACACACACACACACACACACACACACACACAGGCTTGCGCTGTGTTGTTCTTCTGTCCTTATTTACTTATTATTACTTGTGTAATAGTTAAAGCAGATGTTTATTGCATGAATTCATTGGTAAATACATTTTTGTAATCAACATTTTGTTAGCTTAATAAAGAAGATTCTGTGTTTATTGGTGCATGGTTTATTATGACTGCAGCTGGTTGACAGTGCTCAATTTCACACCTTCTTTAAGTATTGATATTTTTTACAAATATTAACAAACTTAGGTTATTTAATTCCTTTTCCTTTGAGACTGATGATACTTTGATTATTGATTCCTGATTCCAGGGTGGTGCTGCGTAAATATTAATGTTAATTATGAAATTTTATTTTCTTAGTTACATTCAGTAATTAGTGAAACTGTCAATATTCAAATTTATCCAAAACAAACCCCAACACCATCAGTAAGAAAACTAGATCGGATACCTATCAGCAAGAAACCTGCAACTTTGCTTATCTGAACCTTTCCTGTGAGAGAGACAAAGCCTTGGAAAATGAATGGCTTAAAACAGTCAACAGGCACATTCTAAACAGTGGAGTGAACAATAGGAGACTTGGTTTTGATCTTTAGGCTATTTTAAAACTGACCCTGTTGTTACAATTCCAAGCTGCATATTCAGTGATTAAATGATCTTACTTATGGCAGAGGAAGCATAACTTCTCAGTTTAGGAACCTGATGCAGCAACATTACTCCTGACCTGTGGCTCACCAATTTTCTGTGAAGAGACATGGTGCGAGGCAAAATCACACTTAAAGCAGATGTTTTTGTGTATGGATTGGACTCATCTGCGAGAACAGTTGTAACCGCTATCGCCACAAATCAGGACATTAGCTACTTTAACAGTGACTAAGGCTATGCTAACAGCTAAGTTAGGTGGTAGCCACAGATTATCCCAAAACAGAGTCTGGAAAACAATCATTAATAATGCTTCAAGGTCTGGGCCTAGGTGTGCAAAAACAATGAAAGAAAAGAGAAAGATGAACAAAGCAGAAGAGGAGACAAACTGATAAGTCTCTTACAGTCGCTGTCATTCTCAGAGAGGTTAACGTCTGATGTGCTTTAAGTGCAGACTTTAAATTGAGGGTATTTACATCCAAATCAGGTGAACGGTGTAGGAATTACAACTTAGACTGACTTTATTAATTCCCAGAAGGAAATTTTGTGTGTCCTCTACCTTTTTAAGGGACCAAAAGAAATTGGACAAACTAGTCATAAATCAAATCGACACTTTTAATATTTCGTCGCAAATTTGGATGTAAGTACCCTCAATTTAAAGCTGAAAGTCTGAACTTAAAGCTCATCTTAATTGTTTAATTTCAAATCCACTGTGGTGGTGTACAGAGCAGAAATGCTGAAAATTGTGTCAGTGTCCAAATTTTATAGACCTGATTGTACATCACAAAATAGCCATCTTCTCACAGTACTATGACTTCATCATAATGCTCCTACCCACACCAGACCTTGTGTAGGACCATACCGACTCGGACTGATCTACACGCCTTACTCATCTACCTCACATGCAATCTTGCACAATACATGTCAATAATATCTCTTACACTTTCATATTAGTCTGTTTTTCCATTTAGGGAGAGCAGTCCTGCAATTTCATTATGCATTGCATAATGACAGTAGAACTGAATCTGATGTCAGAAAGGCTTTCTTTTAACAGTTGTGACCTGATTGTGGAAAAATGTTCTTTATGTCTTAAATTTTGTATCTTTTTTTTTTTTTTTTTTTTTTTTTTTTTTTTTACTTTAGTTGACTTTATCATCACCGGATTTTAATATTGCAACTTTTAGGGCTGCAACTAACGATTATTTCAATAATCGATTAATCGGCCAATAATTTTTTTCGATTAATCGATGAATCGGATTAAAAAAACAACACATTTTTAATTTCCGCCGCTTTATTCAGAAAGAGAAGATTTGGACTGACAGAGCAAATAAGATCATTGTAGCGAAGCCTTCGTCTTCAACCATCGACAGAGGCCTCGTGTCAGTGACCATCATGTTGAGGAGTCAGAACAGCTGCTTGCTGTGGTGGACATGATGTCTTTCTCATCATGAAGCCTGTCATTTTTTGCTGTTGATGAAATGAGAAAGATAGTATAGTTTGAGTATGTATTATAGCACAATTTACAACAACTCAGTAATTATCTTGTTTTATTTGCAGTATTAGGTTAAGGCATGTAAGTAGTCCAAAGAGCAAAACACAAAGTACGCATGCACACGCACGCGCACGCGCACACACACACACACACACACACACACACACACACACACCCCACACACACACAGACAGACAGACAGACAGCCAGATAGGACAAGCACCATAAAAAAATACTTCATTACATAAATTGAGTAAATGTAATAAGTTACTTTAACCCCTGTTTGGTCTAAATGCAGTTCATCCTGCCTCACTCCAAAACAGACCAGTGTCTTCACTCAGACTTTGTCAGAAAATTGAGAATTGAAAACTTGAGGCTTAATCTTTAAATTATTATCACCGTTGTGGGCAAGTTACGTTTATTTATAAAGCATATTCAAACCCTGCTTAAGCTGATTAAAGTGAAATAAAAAGGTTCGCACACACACACACACACACACACGTGCCCTATCACTGTCATTAATCAGCTAACAAACGCTAGCATCAGGAGAGCTACCAGAGAGACTAACGTTACGTTTCCTCACTGTAAAACAGAACAAACGTAGGATAATGTAGTGACTTACCTGCTGTTGAGCTCCTTCATCCTCATCGGAGACTCCAACGTGTTTCCGTTTCAGGTGCTGCATCATCATCGTGGTGCTCCCGTACATCATATCACTTTTGTAAAGCTTGCATGTTACGCGTGTTTTTAGTTTTGTGAAGCGTGAAATGCTGCCACACTTTTGAGGACTTCGGTCTAACTGTTTTCTCCGTGTCGGTCATGTTTCGTTGAAATTACTCTGAATTTAGTTTCGCTTTGCCGCCACCTCGTTCTATTCAACTCGCTCTACAGGTGGAGTTATTTAAAAAAAAAAAAACTTTATTTCCGTCAGCCAGCATTGACAAAGCTCTGCAGGTGAAGTAGACGCTCCGCGACATGGCGAGTGACGCATGAATCGCGCGACACAACGAATCGATAATCGATTATTATCGATTTTATCGATTCGTTGTTGCAGCCCTAGCAACTTTATTCAAAATGTATCCTATTTCATATAAATTATTGATCAGGTTCATTCTTGCAGACAATAGTACTCAGTTTTTATGTATACTTGTATGCACAGTCATGTCTTATGTGATACAGGGTGTGTCCAGCGACAGCAACTTCGATTCAGAGGTACCTCAGTCCTCTTCTTCCCCACCACCATCGTCCTCCTCTTTAAGAGGAGCTGAAGCATCACAACCCATGGACACAAGCTCTCCTCTTGCAGCGACATCTTCCACTTCCAGCCAAACTGAGAGATCAGCCAACACTGGGCTTAAGTAAGTCACAGTTGTGGACTGACAAACAAAAAAACATGAGTTACTTGGGGGCTACCGTACAGGACTTGCCTTACTGATTTCTTGTCTTCGCATGTGAACAAAAATTGACTGGATGATAGACAACAAAAACAGTCCAAAAAATTATTGCCTTTTCCATTAATCTGCAGCTCTGATCTGTGATTACTGCCAGACTTATTCATGCTTTCCGTTTACTCTGCATACCTCCTACTGTGCAAAAGAGGAAATTACCACAAACATATAATCCTTCATAAAGTACAAAAATCGCTCCAGTAGGCAGCAGTATCACAGATGGGTGTCGTCAGGACTTTTTCCTGACTCAGAACAGGCCTTTTGGAGGAGGGGGTGGCTACACATCAGTAAAATTCCTTTGCCTACAAAAATGCAATGAGTCTGTGTTAATTTATTTAACCTAAGTCTATACCTTTTTCTGTTATTTCTGACCATTTGATAGACAAAAATGTTTTTTTTTTGTTTGTTTTTTTGTTATGCTTGAGAAAATGAAACCCAAATTAATATAACTGGTTAAAAAGTCCTTCATAGAAGGAAAAACCCCAGGTTTCATTTACACTTCAAAGAGTTGCTAGCCGCTACTTGTAGCTATTGACAGACTGAGTCAGAGAAATTGATTGGGAAAAAGGTGGAAACATGTCAACTTTCAACCTGCTGGGCAGATTATCTCTGGTAAAGATGACAGATTGATGATTTGATCGCAGTGTGAAGAAGACCACCTCCAGATGTGGCTTGCCCAGTAACAGTCGGATCTAAATATATTCTGCCACATTTCCACCTTGAGTTAGCATGGATTTTTCCATATCCAGATCCAGACTGCATGTAAGTGCAGTTATGTATTACAGCTTTATAAGTATTCTCTTTAAATTTAATGTTTAATTCATTTTGTTATTTTCCACAAAGTACAAAGAACATGCGAGAATTTGGTATGTTAAATACGGTTAACATTAACATCACTGTGAAATGCTGCTCTGTCATACAAAATTTGAAATATTTCTTTTTTCTTTAACATGTCAGAACTTCTTGTGTATTTCAGTGTTCTTAAAGCCTCAAAGTTTCTGATTATTTCCAGTATTGCATGAAAATATGCTGTACTTTCCACACACTCTTAGTCTTTTGGACCCCACTTTATAAAGACTTAAATTAATTTGCCCTGTTTATCATCTGGGTATTACCTTTCACTATATCCAAAAACATCTGCAGCATATTCCAAGTCACTGCATACATACAATTTTTTCACCAAAATCGGTTTCTAACATTGCCACCATCAGATTGCAGCGGATAATTGTTTCTTAGCTTAAGTATGACTGACTGCAGGTGTCACCAAACAGCATAGTTAGGAGTCAGCAGGGTATTTGCAGTGTTGACCCCTGTTGTCCACTGTTTTGTCCTCAGCCACCCAAGTCCAGCTGAGTTTGTTGATGTTCTCTCTGAGGTAAGGAGGGTGGAGGAGCGGTTACATCCCTTCTTAGAGAGGACCCACTCAATCCTCGGAGCTGCCACCTCAGCAGACTACAACAACAATGTAAGGGATAGTGCAACAGCTACAACACAAAACATTACCGTAGTAGCCCTCAGAAAATTGTGAAGGAGCATATTAAAACATGTCCACTGATGCTCATGCAACAAACTTCTGCAGCTCAACAGGAAAACTCTCATCACTGTATACTGAAAAGCAAATAGGGATTATGATTATTCCAATAATGTTTGCTCTTAAACAGACTCCTCTAGTTGTATTTCACATTACTGTGTTTGGGCTAAACTGTATTATGGTGTATTGTTTCCGCAGTTATAACTAATAGAATACTTAAATGAAAATATGATTAAGTATTCAGTTCAGTTAAATTATTCAATTTCAACTTTGGTAAATCTTACATGAGGACCTTATTTCACTCTTCAAATTAAATGTTGTTTACACACATGCAGTGACTGTGGTTATAGAAAGTGTTTCTTTGTTAGAGCTAATTTAGGAACCCAAGTGCAGAAACGCAGACACTGGCCAGGCAGTAAATACCAAAGTACATTTTTTGACACAGTAGATGTTGAAGCTGAATGGTGTGTCTTTTGGTGACAGGGCAAGCAACAGGAAAGTCAGGTACACTGCAGGCAGAGCAAACATGACTTAGCACAGTTATCATGGAAGACTACAGAATGTGTAAATGACTAGGAAAATACTGATTGTGTAACAAAATCAATAATCTTGTGATGAGTGAAATCAGCACAGCCACTTACAGACTAGGTACACCACACACACAGAGACAGGGAGGGGGAAGGAGAGTGGGAGAGAGGCTGCCAATTTATTGTAAACATTAGGCCTTAGCATGACTGGGAACGGTACATTTGAGGTCGTACCATCCACGCCCTAAATTAAAACATTAAAGCTCACAATGTCTCCATGAACTTGTCCTTTGCTATGGCAGGTCTGTAGCCAGCAGAACAGGTCACCTCCAATGCAGTGTTTCAGCGCCAAGCAACGGCAAGTCAAAGCAATGAGGAGTCAGAGATTACAATAAAATGTAACACTGCTTTAAAACAGCCAATGACAAGCTACCTTTTCCTTACTTTAAGTCTAAGATCGTCTCCGTGAAAAACAAAAAATTTATCTGCACCTTTATTTCCTGTTGTATACATAGTATGTTCGAAATTACTAATGTCAGTGGGTACTCACAAAAAAGTAATCTATAAAATGTATTATTTGTTACCAAACAGTGTGGTGGAAAATTTGATGCACCTAAATTATCTGCTGGTGCACCAGCAGTATGCAATAGAGGTTCACTTAAATATGTCATGACTAAAAATTTCATCATCTGTAAATAACTATAATTTCTAACTTGACCAGTAGAATTTTTCCTCCTATGAAAAAACAACAACAAATACTTAAGAAAGACTACTACTTGAAAAGACAGGACCAGTACAGCTGTGATTTTCAATCAGCCTAACTGCATTAATATGGTTGTGAAATGAGGTGTGAACTGCAGAATGACTGTGTCAGTCTGTGCGCATGTCTGCACCATGGCACCAAAAAAAAAAGAATTACCAGTCAGACTGAAAAATCTGACTTTGTGTAACTTCACATAGTTGGAAAAATAAACAATAAGATCAGTGACCAATCGAAGATCACTGGAAACAAGGTTGCAGCATCAAGAGGTACAGAATGAGGCGTAGTACCACTAATCAGAGCCACCGTGGTCATCTTCTTTAAAGGATGCCACAGAAAGTGCTATTTTCATCATCTAGCCATTAATAAGGCATTTGCTTTGGACTTGGCACAGAGTTTTTGACACAGCTCAGAAGTGGCATAACATCACCTCTGTGGTCTCAGATTAGACCAGGATAAATGTATTTAACTCAGATGGCATCCAGCTCTTTTGATACAAACCTGACCAGGACTACTACAGTAATGCATAGTTTTGACAGTTAAGTGTTAACTAGCAGTTGCTATAACTCATGCCCTCAGCATCTGAATAGTGTGGTTAAGACTATCCTGAGCACAGTAATCATGTATATCAACAGTGTGGGCTTTGAGTAGCTGTGCAGATGTTTGTCAGACATTTTAAACACAACCATGTGTACAAACACTAAAAATGTATTACAAAAGTAATGCTGCACTGACTCTTCAGAGCTGTTATGTCAAAAATAATTACATAAAATGATTACTGTTTTGTTTACTTGTTTTATAGTGTAAATGTAACTTATAGCATCCATTTAGGGTATTGTCAGTGGAAAATAAATTACCACTGATAATTACTGCAAATTAACTGTCACATTTATTGAACTAATTTACATAATTTTCTGTAATAATATTACATGTGAGCAGAGTTCCTCTGATATACAGCGCTTTGTGTGACACTGTGGACATGTCACATGAACTACTGAGCTTTTCCTGAGTGTTTGAGTGACTCCACAATCTTTTCTCTGATGTTATCCTTAGGTGTTTATAGACACATTAGAAAAGGCAAATTGCTATTGTGTTTTCTCTTTTGTCTGTTCTTTTTTCTGTCTAACAAAGCATAAGATTTTGTTCTTGTAATTGTAGCTGATTGATAATACGGTCTGTTTTTATTCACAGATGCAGGAAAGAGAGGAGGATCAGCGCATTCTCAACCTAGTTGGAGATGCTGTACGTCTCCTAGGAAACACCCTTGTTGTCCTTGGTGACCTACGGTGTAACCTTGCGACTTCTCCCCCACGTCATCTATATGTGGTTCGCCCCATAGCCCACTACACCCACCCGGTTCTGCTTCAGGCTGGTTTGCAACACATGCCCATTCCAGTAAGTTCACGCCTTCTTGATCTCCTGAGTAGAATAGATAATGATTTCTCTCTGCTATGGAGAAATACAAAGACTTAAGAAGTTACAGTGATAATAGAATAACTTTCATGCAACAAGATATGCTTGGAATTCTGTGGATTTATTTTTTGCTTATCTGCTATAATTTAAAAGAGAATGTATCAGTTATTTGGTGGGTTCATCCTGACATCTGTTTAGTTTCTCACACATGCAAATCTTTCACTTTGCTACAGTTAAAGTAGTGCTGTTAGTGTTACCACTTCTGGAATTATGCCTTCATGGAAGGTATTGTCTGACGGTCAGTGTTTTGTTACTGGATTTCATCATTTAAACCAATTACTAATTTGTACTCAGAGTCTTATGAGATATATCTTATGGAATATACTAATTAGCCACAACATTTAAACCACCTAACTAAGATTCTGTAGATCCTCTTTGTGCCGCCAAAATAGCTCTGACATTTTGAGGTATGGATTCCACAAGATCTCTAAACCATTGCATTGTGCAACAACCTATAAGACCTGCTGCTGTGGAGATTCTCTGACCCAGTCATCTAGCTTTCACAATTTCAAGTCTCTCAGATTGTCACACTGTCTATTTTTATTACTTTTATTTCATGAACTTAAAGAACTGACTATTTGCAGTCTAATATATCATACCTTTTCACAGGTGCTATTGTAATGAAACAATCAATGTTCTTCACTTCAATAGACTACACTTCCTTTTTTATGAAACTTAGCACTTTAAACATGCAAAAATAGTGAAGCTAAATGTCAACATGAGTGACATCACTCTCAGTTCAAAACCTGAGCTCTCCTCCAACTAGCTCAATTTTTGTTTCTTTTGACCACAATATTTTTCTCGAGAAGACCATTTGTTGTCCATGTGATCAGCAGCAAATTTTAGTGAAGCTGCTCCTATAGGAAAGGCTTCATTCTTGCATGGCAGGGCCTCAGCCAATGATGATGTACAACAAGCTTGACTATGGACACTGACACCTGTATTCCTCCAGTTTTTAATTAATTTCAGACCTATTTTTTGGTGATTCTTGGTTAACTCTGACCAGATTTCTCTCAGCAGCCGATAATAGTTTTTTTTACTTCCTGTTAATTGCAGTGACACAACTGTGCCACGAATGTCACAATTACAAATTACTGTTTGCACACATAATTTTGGGATCTGTAGCTGCTTTGAAATGGCTTCAACTGACTTTCTTGACTTGTTCAAGTCAGTGATTTGCTTTTTCAGATCTTTGCTGAGCTTCACAAACTTTCATACTGTAGTGTTTTTGGCTGAATCTAATGAGATTATAAAAATAGACCCTATTTAAATTGTCTCAGAGGAGTCAACAGTTGTAGTTAATCCTAATCACTCATAAGGTTAGGAGGCCATGCCACTACAAAAATTTGATTACCTCAGCTTTCTATGTCACCAAAGTGATCATTGAAGTTGCTGTATGTATATTTCTATGAAAGAACCAAAATGCATGATTGTTTTTTTGTTTGTTTTTTGTGCCAAAGATGCATGTGTTTCAGAGATATCATCATAAATGATTCAGAGTTGTAGGAGTCATTGGAAACTCAAGGCTGCCGTGATAAGCATGGTCTTTACAAGTATATGGAAACTTTTGTGCATGACTGTAAGTTGTTGTAAGTTAGTGGGTTGGGAAAATGTTAATATTGTTACACATAAAGAGCAGTTTACCCCAGGGTAGAATGTTGTGCAAGGATTGGTTAAGTGACTATAATTTAAGCCTCATGTCTAAAACACCAATGTTTTTTCCAAGCAGAAGGAATTTAGCTGAATCCACTGTTTTTGTTGCATGCAAAAGTTTGGTCAAAGTTTGTGTTACATGAATAGCTAAACCACTAAAAGTGCACCTGATTTAAAAACAAGTAAAGATGACGCATTTCACATATATAGTATTAAAGAAAATATTATTTCCAATCATTTACACTTAAAGTAAAAGGCCCCTAGCTAAGGTTTATTAGGTACTTTGCAAGGTTAGTACTTAGTAAACGCCCCTTTGGCAAGTATCAGTTTAGAAGAACTTTTTTTAGTTAGCTGAGAGTCCCACAGTTCTTCCATGAAGGATTTTTGCTCATCCTTTCTTAGAAATGCTGGTAGTTCTGTGAAATTCTTGGGCAGCTTAACACACACGTTGCTCTTTTTGGGTCTATGTACAGATTTTCAATGTATAAGTCCGGGCACTGTGAATATCATGACAAATCTTCAGTTTAAATCCTTTGAGATAGTCCATTGTGGATTCTGAGGTGCATGTAGGATCACAATCCTGTTGTTGAAGCCATCCTTTTCTCCAGCTTTTTCACAGACACTGATGTTTGCTTTCAGGATTTGCAGTTGCTGATGTCAATCCAGTCTTCTCTCTACCAGTGAATTTTTTCCTGCGCTGCTGATTAATGATTAATGAAATCATTTAACCAAATAATAATACATTCACTGACAGGGCTGCATCTGAGGGTAGTGTATTGTAGATTTGCTGTAGTATAGGGTTGCAGATTGTCAGAGGAGTCAGAGAATTTAGAAAGCTTTGAAATTTGCTTGGCCCGAGACTGTGATTAAATTACCTGAGAGTTATGAAATCTCTCTAGACCTAGACTCCTCTAGTTTTCACTTGAAAATTGTATAAAACAAAAATTAAAACACTCTGGCTGAAAGACACTCAGGTAAAAATCAAGGGTTTTACCTTGTTAACATGGCCATATGTTTTTGTTTTGTTTTGTTTTTTAATGCTAGAAGATATTCCATTACTCAAATAAACAGTCAGTGCCATCACTTTACATTTTCATTTTGAAACTGTGGTGTGGCGTGACGATCTCAAAAACACTTATTCAGACTTCTGAAGTTCCAAATGTAACAAACCTAAGAAACCGATCCAGTATTTTTGCAGGGTGGGCCTTTCTGTATTCATCTTCTTCTTCAGAATCAGTTTTTGGAGTATGGCATAATTACTCCAGAATTACAACTTTACATTGTGTAGTTCAGAGACGTTTCACAGTGTTTGATTGGTATCACCAAGAGATTAGTGTGCTCCAAGTGCGGTGATAGTAAAGAGAGGCAAGGACTGCATATATCCATGTACTTGAGAGTAAGCAGTGATGTAGAGCTACATCTGAGCCATTTTAAGGCAGAAAGGGATTATTTTCATGGAAAAAAAATGCAAATATGTAGCTTTGGTACTCAAATGGGTTGTTAGAGGTTAAGAGGTTAAATCAACAACCACAGACTCGTAACATGTTTAAAAGAATGAAGGATCTGTAGCTTTCATGTAATCTTCTGCTCACTTAACCTTTAGCGGTTACAGAAGTTTTGCCCAAACTTTTGCATGCCACTGTGTATTTTACACCTGGTATTATGTGGAGTCAATCTTGCACTTAATTTTCTCTTTCTCTTCTAGATAAACTTAGGGGCAACAGTAACCATGACGTCTAATGTGAGACAAGCAGCTGAGGAACAACGCCAGCCCTCTGAGGATACTGGCCAATCTAATCAGCAGGCTACAGGCCAGGGTCTACCTCTTCATTCAAACGGGACCACTCATCAAGGACAGGGAGCACCCAGAGTGATCCGGATCACACACCAGACCATGGAGCCTGTAGTCATGATGCAGATGAACATTAATGGTATGTGTGTTGCTGTGTCATCACCAAGCTGACTATAAATGTTACTGCTGTGGTCACATGAACTTCTGTGATTGGTCTTAAACTAACGGTATCATACTATTTTGGATGCATGAACTGATGAGTGAATGAGCTGAGAATGGAACGTTTGGACATCTGTAATATACTGGAAGTACAAATGAAAGAAAGTGGTGAAATGTATGTTAGGGCATACATTCAGACAAATTAATATAAAAATTGGATTAAAAAATACAGAAATAAATATAAAGATACAGTGTATCTATTCATTTATATTTGAGACCTTTATTAAACTGGGTGTCACCAAAATGAATGAATGAACAAGTAGGATGTCTAATGACGTGCCGTTTGAGAAAACTTTTTTAACTTTTTTTTCGAAATGTCTGAGCTCTGTTGCACTTCTTATTTTTTTCCAGCAGGTGGCAATATTTGCTAAACCAGCACCCATAGAGCAGGGCAAGCTCACAGATACTGAGGCTTTTGTCACCTTCACAAAGGACAAAGGCGGCACTCAGACTGTGGGCTTGTAGTGTATGTCAAAGCACAACCCAGTCATGGCAGTGACAAAAATCTCAATGATCAACAATATCTGTAATTCATTAATTTTGATCAATGTTATTTTGATCAAAACATCACTTAGCCATGGGGAGACTCTCTCGCTTTATAGATGTAACAGTGCAATTACAGTAATTATGACAATTAAATGTTTTAGTGTATTGGTTCTGTGATTATATCAAATAGCAAAAGCTAAATTTCCCAAGTTTACCTCTACTGGGTAATGCAGTGATCTCCAACATGTCCTGTCACTTGATTAGGATAAAATGATGGGACCTAAGGTGCATATGATTCTATGAATAAAAATTAGTTTGAATTTACGGTTAGAATGCGTACATCGCTTTTAAAGCAGCAGTTGTAGACAGCCCTAAGTCTTCTTTACTCTCACTGTAAACCTGATGGCTATTGATGTTTTAAACAGGTGAGTCAGCTGCTGCTTCTCGTGGTCCAGGGCAGCCAAATGTTGCAGGTCCTGGGCAGCCAGGTGAGTGCTGCTCTGTGATTGGGTGAACTGTTGCTGTCAAATTAGCTGCCCTATTCTTAACGATGCCTTAATGTTTTTGAACACCTCGTGCAAGAAGAACTTCAAATGGATACACTCAAAGATGTGTTTTCAGGACAAACCTTTATCTGTATCCAGGAGCAGCACCTGCCCACTTTCCAGGACTTCCACCTGAGTTCATGCAGGCCATTGTGCACCAGATGTCTCACCAAGCTCCTGTCATGGCTGCTGCAGCCTCCGCAGGCCACCCAGCACAGATGATGTCTGGTGCTGATTCAATGCCCAGCACCGAGGCAGCTGCTTCCCCACTGTCCCCCCAGGGTAGGATGGTCATCACCAGACCATCATTCTCACCCCGCATCCCTCAGCCTGTGGCAACCAGAGGAACAACCATCAACCTGAGGGCTACAGTACCCACAGCTGGCCAGCAGCCAGGACAGGTAATACAAACACAGAGTGGCTAGAGACACCTGTGGCTTCAAGTAGCGACTTTTTTCATAATACCATTTTCCAGCAGGTAAAAATACATACCAAAATTTCTAACAGCTCATCTGACATTAAACACCTTATTTTATCCAACCAACACTTTGAAACACTAAAATATTAAATGAATGATGTTAAGACATTGAACAGAAGCACAGCAGCCATGTTCTTAAAGAAATACTTTTTTATACCTAAGATGAATATATCATTGAATAGTTTATTTCTATTGACACCCTAATTAGTAATCAAGCAGTTGTTGCTTGATGGAGCTCTAGCTGCATCCTACAGTATAATTAATAATACAGGTCAAAGCAGAGTTGTACAGTAAGCATACAGCTGCTGGTTTATATCTGCCTCCTTTTCCCCTCTATGAGCAGAGCACATCTCTGGCTCCCTCCTCCCTTACCCAGATGATTGGTGGTATGGTTGGACAGCTTCTGATGCCAGGGCAGCCAGGTCTGTGCCAACTCATTCTAACAGCTAACAATGTTCACTGTTTTCACCGTAACACAGATAAAAAGTTAGACAGTACTGGTGAAAAAGGCTTCATACTTCATATCACTGTACACAGATGCATGTAAAACCAGACCAGGATTATGTTTATGAACCAACTCTTACTGACTAATCATCTAATGATAGTATGGGGCAAAATATTTTATATTCAGAGTTCACTTGCTAACTACTTGTAGAGTTTTTGACTATGATCCTTAGTCTTTAAATGGAACTTTTGCTCAATCTCTTTCCTTGATACAACCCCCAGTTATCACTTGACCAAATTTCTCTTTGGGTCATATGCTAAGCCCATGTACACAATCCATTTGTCAGAAAGAAATAAAACATCACAAAACACAGTTCTGGTGGCCACTGGGCTGCTGGGAGCACTCAAAGCTGTAGAAATTGACTCGTACCTTTGCCCTGATCTGTGCCTCTCCATAATTTTATCAGAGAGACCAACTGAGAGTTCCTTGGACTTCATGGCTCAGATTTTAAAAGCAAATGCATCTGACTACCATTTGGGGTGCCATAGCAGAGTGTCTGAATACTTTCTGAAATGAGATAATTTAGTTTTTCAAGTTTTAGGTTGTTATTATGGGTTATTGAGTGTAGGTTAAATGGCAAAAAAAAATCTGTTTAATATATTTTTGAAATCAGTGAATGAAATCTACACAGAATACCTTTGCCAAAGCTGATGGGGTTTTTGACTATATCTTGGTCACAGTTGATAAAAAATGTAAAAAACTGCTGTCCAATATAATTAGCATTACCCTAAAAGACTGTTTTGTTTGGGCTATACTAATTTTGTTCTTTTGTTCTGTTGTTCTAAACCCTGCAGGTGATCCCCTGTCCATATCCTCTTCAACTCACCCTCAGTCCTCCTACTCTACCTCCTCTTCGTCATCTGAATCCTCTACCATGTCCTGTCCTCTTCCCTCTGCCAACACCTCTGGACAGACACCAACCCACACTACTAGTTCTACCTCCATAAGCCAGCCAGCAGAGGGCAGTCCTGAGGCAAATGTAGCTCAGTTCTTGGCCTCTCTACTGGGAGCAGCTGGGCCAAGTGGTCCTGATTTTGGATTGGCTCCCTCCATCACTGTGACACTGCCAGAGGCGCCTGGCTTCTTCCACGGCATGTCAGACTTCACACCTGTGAGTTCTCTATAGTGCTACATAATGCCAGAATATAGTGCCATGCAGAGTTGCTGTTGATTCCAAGAGACTAAATGTTAGTTAGGCATAAATACACTGGTACCTTATGTCAATAGATGGACAAATTAACAAACAAAATCAGATTGTTCTTTTTGTACAAGAAGAATCATGGGACATCAAAGCAATATTCTGCAGTTATTTATATAGTCTTTGAGAATTCTTTCAAACTTCTAAACTATAGCGCACATTTGAACATTGAAATGTTCTCAAGAAGTTTATTCCTAAGTTTCAAGGTCCTGGTGGCCTAGTGGATAAGATGCTTACCCTATAACTCCAACTTCTGCTGTTCAAAATCAGCCTGACCTTCCTATAAGCAAAATTGTCTGTGCTAAGAGTCATTCAAAACTTTTCACAGTTCAGTTATCTCCTGAGTTATTACAAAATATCAGTGTCAGCAGCTATCTAAAAAGAGATAATTAAAAAGAAAAGAGAAATAAAACAACCAGCAATGTTTGTAAAAGAAAAAAAAGCTAAATATTTTACTCTGTCATTGGCATAAAAATACAGTTTACTTTGTACATTTTAAATTTAGATTAAAGTAGCTAATGCAATGGGGTAACATTGACAAGTGACAAAATAACTAGAATTAGAAATTAGAGAAATATAATTTCACATTTAAAAGCAACTGGTCACTATTACCATACAGTCCACAGATGCAGCCCTATCTGGCATCTGGTTGTGTTCTTTTTAGATTATCGCAATGTCACAATTGGTTGAATGCACAACCAGAAGTCAAATCATCAGATTCAGGGTTAACTTTAAGTTCTTCTGTCGCTAGAACAGCTCTTGATGTGGGAAGGTTTGCAGCAAATTGAAGACAGCCAACATAACTGCTGTTTGTCATTCAATGATTAAAAAGTGTTGTTTCTGACCAGGCACCTGTTCCTGGCCCTGGTGCCTCAAGCACTTCTCAGTCCACTGGCCCTGCTCCGCTTCAGGCTGGCAGCAATGTAGGTGGAAATTCTCTGAGCCCGGAGCTGTTCACTGGCATTGTACAGGGAGTTTTGTCCACCATGATGAGTGCTCTTGGGGCACAGCAGGGTAGTGGAGAGAGCATTGCCCAGTTCATCCAAAGACTGTCTCAGACCAGCAACCTTTTTGCTCCTGGCTCTGGAGATGCTGTGGGTAAGTCCTAAAACTGGAGAAGGATTGCAATTGCTGCTTTTATTCAGCGCGAACCTCAAAAAACAAAACAGTGACATCTTATCACCACTCTCAGAACAAATTCTAAACAGAGTTTACCATTCATAGTTCACACTGATTACAGGGATTGCTGTTGTTAGTGTGATAAATAGGGATGCAAATTTTAAATAATTTTCTTAAGAGATAGTTGGCAATATTATAAATTAATAGTGATAATTAATGTGAATGGAGTACAATGAACATTATTCCATATGATAAAACAGTTTTTTTTAACCATGAACAGATACATTTTGTGGATTAAATGGCTTTTTTCCATCAGCCATTCATCCATACCAACACTATCTGTGTGGATTCCAGTTTCTATTGAGAATGTAAGCTCTGGCCGGAAGCCTCTAATCACCACAAAAGTCTTTATTATGGTGGCCCATGCCAGCTAAACTCCCACAATGCTCTCTTTTTGCCAACACTGAACTGCCTGTAGTCCGAGTGACCACTTCCTCAGCTCACTACAGTATTAAGCATAAATGAGCTGCTGTCCTCCATCTCACTGAACAGTAGGAGTGCACCCCTGGTGCTGCAACCAGGTACTACAGCAAGTCTGCAATACATTTTGTGGCTTGCTTGTCCCTCCTCTGCCTTATTGGTTAACATATTTTTAAGCTGGTAAATTATTAAGAGCAATTAATCAATTAACAGCCATTAAGTCATTAACATCTCTAGTAAACAAATGAATCTCATCCCGGCAGGGTTTTTTGGAGACCTGCTGTCCATGGTGTGTCAGAGTATCTCTCTGGTGGATGTGGTGCTGTTGCTTCATGGGAATGCCCAACCTCTGAGCCGCATCCAGTCCCAGCTCTGTGACTTCTTCACTGAACACTACCTCCAGGGTCAAGAGCCCACCGATGCCAACATAGCTGTAAGTATAGTGGAGATACTAGATTGATTGATTGATTGATTGATTGTGTTGCTTGATTGTTTTTTGATAAGCTGTAATGGAACAAATGATGGCCTTCTGGAGGATTTTTTTTAGCCCTTGGTATTGTTACAGTCTAGCTGTCTAAGGTGAGCAAGGAAAGTAACAAAATCCTGGCTTGGTTAGGTAAAGTAATTTATTGCTTAGTGACATAATTAACAAAAGAAAAGGTGATAACACTACAAAAAAAACAGCTGCTGTGTGTTGCTAAATCAAAGAGCCAAATAAAACCAAACAAGGGCTAACAGAGTTACAAACTAACTAAAGCAAAATAACAAAAGAAGAAAAACAGTTTAACTCCTTAGCCAAAGTTAAAGCAAGGCAGCAACACCCCATGCTAATAAAGATGGCTTACAAACGAGTGCCTCAGAGCACATACCAATAAGCTTAGAGCTGCTAGTAACCGTTTTTGGTGGCTACAGAAACATGGGACGAGTAACACCTAAAGCATAAATACAAAGCTATTAGGAGTTCACATTGAAGACAAGACATCAAGAGGAATCAAACTGAGCTGCTCACATTAAATCACAGCCACCCTGATTGTGATTGGTTGCAGATTTAGACGCAGATGTGATGATCGCTGCAGTCTGATTGGTGAAGGCAACTGGGTGGTGGTCCAGTTAAGCAGGGCAGTAGGTGGGGAAAAGAACGAGGACTGGAGCTCCAGGCCAATCATCCATGATTGAGACTGCCTGTTCACCTGTAGTGTTATTGGGCTGCGTTTCAGTCATTGTTTCATACTTGTTCTATTGTCTGACAATAGAAACATATTAGTGAAAGGCTGACTGGGAGGGAAAAGTTCAGTAGGAAAATGGGCACAAGCACCACAGGTGAACACAGCCTTGGGCGGATAGTCAAGAAATGTCAATTCAAGAACTTGGAAGAGCTTCACAAGGAGTCAGTGCATCAAAATCCACTACTAACAGACGTCTTCAGAATAGGAGCTTCATCTGTGATATTTCTAATATTAAGCCACTCCTGAATCAGAGACAAAGCCAGAAGAATCTTACCAAGGCTAAGGACAAAAAGAACTGGACTGTTGCTCAGTGAGCCAAGTGTTTGTCTGGAGGAAGAGTGAAGAGGCACAGAGCTCAAGGTGTTTGAAATCCAGTGTGAAGTTTTCGCAGTCCGCAGTTCCATGTCATCTGCTGGTGTTTATCAAGTCCAATATTTTTAAAATATGAAATCTAGAAGAACTCAACAGACATCATATTCTTCATTCTTCAGACATTGTATTTCAGCTGTTAGCTATTGGTGTATCGGTTTAGTTTTGGTCAGGTTTCCTGTCCTGTGTTCCACAGTTCCTGTGTCACTGCACCATGATGTGACACCTGCTTGTTGACTATCTATATGGGAGCAAAGTGTCTGATCTGTATATGTGTGAATAGATTTTTCACAATAAAAACATAAACACATTGTCCTCTCTGCAGACGGCTGCTGAAGACCTCATCAATGGACTGGAGGAGTATATAGCTGAGAGTTTTGTAAGTGCAACTACTTTCACGCGCAAACATACCCAAGCCGCATCATTCCACTGCACCATTGCACCAATGTACTATGCTTAGTGTTAGGTATGTAGTGTAATGATGGACATAAAAGAGCTATATGTATTGTGTCTATAGGCCACAGTGACCGTGCGCGAGGGAGTGGATATCGTTCAGACCAACTTATCTTTCCTCAGACAGCAGTTCACTCAGATGGCCTCACATATCCTGCGCTGCAGTGGTAAGTTCATTTAGAGTGTAAGCTAGTGGCTGATTACCAGAGTAAACTGATTTTCAATCCCCCTTTGCTCCTTGGCAGCAGAAAGTTTCAATATTCAGCTTCCTCTGTGACAGAGCAGTCATCATTTGCCTAGCATGGCTGATGGCACAGTGATCCTCAAGGTGATGGTTTGAGCAACGGGTAGCCTTTATGTCATAATTTTTTCAAAGCTTTTGGCCCACACTTGCTCAGAGTTTCAGTGAGTTTCTCAGAATATGATTAAAAACTTTTTATCACTTTTATTTTTCTCAAAATGATTCAAATATGCTTTAATCTTTAGAGAGTTCCAGGAAGAAGGTGGGTGCTTTTTTTCTTTTGGGACCAATTTTTATCAAAGAATTTATCAAAAAATGCTGTTTTAGCAAAAAAAAAAAAAAATATATATATATATATTGGCAGTTCTTGTGTGGGATACAAATATGTGTTGAGCATGTTGACCATTTTGTATTGTTACATAGTGGTTTTCCTGCAAAGCAGTGAAAATATGGACCGGTTGTCACTGGTTCAAGAACTAGATTTTTTGTGGGGGCAAAGTAGTAACAGTGACAAGGAAGCTACAGCTTTGAAACAATGAACATTTCAGTGTTATAAAGGATGGTAAGACCCACCTGGTCCCTTGCATAGCGCTAGAAGTTTTTGCAGAGAGGGCTTTTAACTGAGTAATGTGACTCTTCCTGTTCCAAACATCAGGAAAATACGAATTTGGTTCAAGCTTTATTAACTGGATTAAGTTGCTATATTTGGCCCCGCAGTGTTCAGTTTAGGTTTGTAGACACATATTGTAATAAGAAGTGTACTCAGATTCTAACAAGAGTTAGTTCAATTTTATTCTGAATAAGGAACTTACGAATGAAGGCTTGAGGAGCGAAGCTGAAGCGCAAGACATCATAAACCAGGGCAAACAACCTAAGCTTACTATGGCACGTAATTCCCTAATGCAGTAAGCAAAATCACCAACTGTTTTTCTGTGTTTATTTTTGGTCACACCGTATATGCAGATTGGTGCTATTCCTTGTTTCCTCAAACCTCTGCAACTTCTGCACAAAATTATCCTATAAGATACCAACAGTAATTAATTGAGTCCAAATAACCAATAACCACAAAAATTAAACAACTATGAGATGTCTGTCATGTGTGGAACAGTCAAAGTATGGTGTTTCGTATGCTATATGGTACAGCACACCAAAATGATAAAGGAAGAAAGTTACTGAAGATGCAGGAACCCAGGAAAAAAGAGAAAAATTGCCCATAAATGTAGAGTCCTTTGTATTCTTTTTGCTTTATTCAGCATTTTTGAGCAGACAAGAGTAAAACATTGCAGCATAAAACAGACAGACCGACAGAGCAAGAGGGCTGTCACAACTTATTGTAGGTATAGGTTGTGTGAAAAAAAATATTTTGCAAGCAGAAAACGTGAATGCTGCTGTGTTCTGTAAGATCACAATGATGTGAAGATGACGAGATGTGAGTAGTTTTGTAATTTGGATTTTTCATCCTGCAGATCATACGTTTGGCCCCCGTTTGCTGTTGCTGTGCACTCAGGGCCTGTTTGAGTGTCTGGCCCTAAACCTACACTGCCTTAGAGGAGAACAGAGCGCTTTAATTGCTGTGATCAACCACCATATTGTTAGTATACATCACTTAGAACCGTGGAATCATGCTTTACTCGTGACAAAAGTTGATAGCACTGTGTAACTGTTTGATTCTATGTGTGTGTGCAGAGGAGGATGTCAGCAGAAGTCAATCCCAGTCTGGTCAACTGGCTAACCAGTATGATGTCTACAAGGTTGCATGTCATTCTGGAACAGAACCCAGTTACCGAGGACCAAATCCAGCACTACGTCATCTCTACACATGTAATAAACATAGTCAGTCAGTGAGCAGTAATACCTACTGTAGCTGGACACACTGCAGTGCATTTAGTAAATGTTTCGTTTTGTAGACGTACACTACCG
The DNA here is from genome assembly GCF_022539595.1 of Amphiprion ocellaris. NCBI lineage: Eukaryota > Metazoa > Chordata > Actinopteri > Pomacentridae > Amphiprion > Amphiprion ocellaris. The sequence continues at coordinate 24,143,233 of NC_072780.1, read as the reverse complement.
ATCAAAAGTTTTAGAACACCCCAATTTTTTTTTTCTAAATTCAGGTAGCTCAAGTCCAATGAATAGCTTGAAATGGTACAAAGGTAAGTGGTGAACTGCCAGAGGTTAAACAAAGGTAAGGTTACCCAAAACAGAAAAATAATGTACATTTCAGAATTATAAAAAAATGGCGTTTTTCATAGAACAAAAAATGGGTTAATAACTTAAAGCTGTTCTGCAACAACAGAGGTTGATCAAGCCTTGAAAGTTGGTGCTACCAAATCCTAAGAGTGTCCCAACTTTTCTTGATTGCTTACAACCCCCTCTGTCTGCATAAAAGTAGTGTTGGAACGCACCATGTTACCATGCCTTCGAGAGCACTAGTTGAACAGTATTGTACTGCAAGAAGTATTGTGTTGCTATAAAAATTGCGAGGAAAAGGCAATTACCAATAGAAGACAGACAGAACATCATAACACTCACAAATATAGGTCTTTCCTGCTGTGGAAATTGCAAAGAAAGTCAAGGTGTCAGTGAGTACAATTTTCTTCACCATTAAAAGGCACTCAGAGGGTTCCGGTGACGCCATCCACCTGAATGGCAGCTTAGGGGTTAGGGTTTAGAGGGTTTAGACTGATAGCTCTCTGGGGAATTTTGCTAAATCGCCCCATAAAAGTGTCAGACCTTAAATTTTCTCGTAATAATAGCCAAGTGATAAACGGTGCGAAGATGGGTAAAAGAGATGCACGGACAAAAGGTGTGACTGAAGAAAGAACAAATGAAGAATCTACATCGAGCAACTACGAAGTTAGCGAAGAAGCTAATGCTAGAGCTGCCGCTGGCGAGGCCCCGAGTCTCCAAGTTACAACGCTAGTGACCGGTGCTGGAGGAATTGTGAGATTTTCGTAAAGATTTCCAAGACTTCAAATCAGAGCTAACCACCATTACACAGAAGATTATAGAAGCAGAAACTCAAATAGAAAATGTTGAGGACCGGGTCCAAAGCGTGGAACAAGTGCTAACCAAAATGATAAAAGTCATGAGCGAGCAGGAGAATAAACTACTCGACCAAAAAAGTAGGTCTCGCAGGGTGAATTTAAGATTGTATAATGTCCGTGAAGGGGCCGAAAACGGATCGTCGACTGTGGTCTTTGTGGAGAAACTACTTTGGGACAGTTTGGATTTTCCCCTGAGTACGAGCCTTGGCTCGAGAGAGCGCACAGAGCGCTGGGTCCCAAACCATCCGGGGATGATGAGGAAAAGCAACGCTCAATAATAATAAGATTTGCACGCTACATAACCAAGGAAGATGTTTTGTGCAAAGCATGAGCTAAAAAGACTGTGCTCTGGGAAGGAAGGAGACTATACTTCGATCAGGATTTTCCCCCAGCTATCCTACAGAAGCGCAAGGAAAATGCTGAAGCGAAAAAAGTTTTGAAACGGCACAACATTCGATTTCAGACCCCCTTCCCTTACAAGCTGAGGGTGTTTTATGAAAAGGGGACCCGGCTGTATCAATCAGCGGAGGAGGCAACGACAGACATGATAGCCAGGGGAATGCCGGTCACCAAGATAATGATGAGGGAAGGCCTGGCAGAGCAGCTGGCACGGTCAGCATGGACAGTGGTGGGAGCTCAACAACGACGAGACGATGGAGAGACTCGGGAACACGCTATCCGGGAAAAACTTCAGGTCTACAGGAGGTCCACATCACTTACCACAGAAGACTAAGGACAAGAAGTTTATCCAATAATGTTGGGTAAATATGCTACGCTTCTCTTTTTCCAATACATGAGGAAATACATTTAGAGAGGTAAGATACCATTATTGAGAAATGGACACACAGAACTGCCACAGGGGCCCTCGGTTCTTAGAAGAGGCTTCCCCCTACTGACTGACGCCTTTACCAGCAGATCACAGGGACAGTTAGGGGAGACCCCACCTTGGAGTCATTTTTCAATTTTTTTTATTGTTATGTTTGTGTTCACTTATGTTTAATGTTCCTTTTCACTAAGGGAGTAGACCAGTTATTTCTGTATCCTTACACTTTATACATGTGGTTAGTAAATTATGGATAGTGGTCTGGTAAAATTTATTTCCTTTAATGTGAATGGGTTAACTAATCCAATAAAACAGTAGAATTTTAACCAAAGTCAAGAAAATGTCAAGCACAAGTAGTATATCTGCAGGAAACCTATTTGAATGATAGTGAACACGGGAAATTGAAGAGAATGGGATTTACAAGTATGTTTTCCTCTTTATATAAATCTGGCCGCAGACGGGGTGTTGTGATTCTTATATCAAATAAATTAAACTTTGAAAAGACATTTGAGTTAAAAGATAAAGAGGGGAGATTTATATTGGTAAGAGGAAGAGTGGATGGTAATCTGATCACTTTAATGAATGTTTATGCACCCCCAGAGAGCGATGTAAGTTTTTTCCAAAAAATCATAAACATTATAGTAACAGAAACAGAACGTTTCTTGATATGTGGTGGGGATCTGAACATTCGTTTGCGGCCGGAACTTGATAGTTCCAATAGAAAAGTTACAGACTCAAGTTCTTTACATAAGAAAGTATGTGCACAGTTTGAAGAGGTCAGTTTGATTGACATTTGGAGAGATCTTTTCCCAAGTAGACAAGACTCAGTCAGTCGACAAGACCCCATTACTCAGCTCCACATTTTGTTTATACGAGAATAGACTATTTCATAACTGTTGCCAAAGATAAAGACAGAATTCAGACATGTGATATGGGGACAATAGATGTGAGTGATCATGCACCTTTGTATTTAAGAGTGAATTTAAACTTACGCCCCAAAATAATAACATGGAAATTAAATTCGAGTATGCTTAAAGATGCTAATTTTAAGGAACAAATTAAAAAAGAAATACAGGATTTCCTTGATATAAATGACAATGGAGAGATCTCGCCTGTTATACTCTGGGATACAATAAAAGCTGTAATAAGAGGGGAAATTATAGCAATAGCCTCATATAAGAAAAAAACAAAATAAAAAATGGAGGATTTACAGAATAAATTAAAAGAATTAGAAATTAAACACAAACAATTTCTAACATCAAGTGTCTTTGAGGAAATTAAAAAGATTAGAAACAAAATAAATAATCTAGCCACGCAAGATACTAAGACAAAATTAATGTTTCTTAAACAAAAATACTATGAAAGTGGATCAAAATCAATGAAAATACTAGCATGGAAATTAAAAAAGAAAATTGCAGAAAATACAGTAACTGAAAGACCCAAAAACCAAAAAGATAAAGAATAAATTGCAAGAGATTCACAAAGCATTTGAGATATTTTATAAATCATTATACTCTAAAGTTCCTGTAGGAAGTGACAACGAAATTGAAAGATTACTAAATTCTTTAGACCTGTGAAACTTAAAAAGGCCGTTAGCCAGCTAAAACAAACAAGTCACCAGGTTCAGACAGCTATACGGCTGAATGGTACAAGGAATTAAAGGTTAAGTTGATTCCTGTAGTACTACCTACACTTAACTGGCTATTTAAAAAGGCACAAACACCGCCAAGTTGGACAGAGGCAATTATTTCAGCAATACCAACGGAAGGCAAGGACAAGACGGAGTGTGGATCATATAGGCCGATATCAGTTCTTAATATAGATTATAGGCTGTTCACTGCAATAATGGCCAGACAGATGGAGGAATTCCTACCTAAGTTGATACACAATGATCAAACGCTTCATAAGAAACCGACAGACACAAGAAAATATTCACAGAACTCTTCATATTAAAAACCATATACAAAAGAACAAAACTGAGGCCGTACTTATTAGTGTTGATGCTGAAAAAGCATTTGACTCAGTAAATTGGGACCTTCTTTATAAAATATTGCACAAGATTGGATTACATAGTACAAATATTGATACCATAAAGGCGTTATATACCAACCCAACTGCAAGAATTAAAATGAATGGCTTTTTGTCAAGCAGTTTCACTTTGGAAAGAGGTACTTGACAAGGTTGCTCGTGGTCTCCACTTCTGTTTGCATTGTATCTTGAACCATTGGCCCAATCTATAAGACAAAATCCGCATATTAAGGGTATAACTATCGGACAAAGGGAGCACAAGTTAGCTTGTTATGCGGATGATATTTTGGTCTACTTAGGATACCCGACAGACTCCCTTCCCAAACTTATGCTGCTATTTGAGCAATACGGTCGGCTCTCGGGGATATAAGATAAATCTAAACAAAACTCAAACACTCTCATATAATTATAACTCACCGGTGGAGATAACTAAGTGCCCTATGGTGTGGCAGGGTGAATCCTTAAAATACTTGGGTATTAGTATACCAAAAAATCCAACAAGTCTTTTTGAATTCAATTATACTCCACTGAAGGAAAAGATAGATGAAGATTTGAAAAGATGGAATTTGCCTTACTTCAGTTTATATTCTCGGATCGAATCTAACAAACTGAATGTTTTACCAAGACTATTATACCTGTTTCAGACTCTACCAATACAAATTGATCAAATTCAATTTAATGAATGGGACAAGATGATATCGAGATTTATATGAGAGGGGAAAAGGCCAAGAGTCTGTTTTAAGACGTTGCAATTGTCTAAAGAGAAGGGAGGATGGGGCCTGCCATCTCTAAGGGATTATTTTAGGGCAGCACAGATGAAGGCACTGATAAATTGGTGTGATATATAAATGCCCAATGGAAAAGTATAGGGGAGCAAATCTTTCCTTTCCCAATACAAGCTACTCTGGCTGATGCGAATATTCAAAAATATATTGACACTACTGATAACCCTTGGTTAAAGAATATAACCCGAAAAACAATATTGTAATGTTAAAATGGTATGCTTACGATTATGATTTCCTACCAAACAAATTAGACTCACGATTCAAATTATGGACCTCTAAAGGGATAACAATTTTCAGCAAGTTGATTAAGGATGGCAAAGTTAACAGCTTCGATATACTTAAACATAAACTTGCGCTGGAAAAACAAGACTTTTATCGATATCTACAAATACATCATTATATAGAAACAAAAGTAGATACAGTGTCAGAGAGCAACACGGACTTACTGAAACTGTTTAGAAATTCATATGATGGGAAAACGAATAAGAAGCCAATTTCAATTCTGTACAAATGCCTGAGGAATTGTAAATGTCATTCCACTGAACATGGAGAAAGAAGGAGGGATGACTATATCAGAGGAGGAATGGACCACAATATGGAAACTCCATTGGAAATGCACAAACTCACAGAGATGGAAGGATTATGGATGGAATACCTTGATAAGATACTTCATCACTCCATGTCAAAAAACACATTATGATGGAACTCCTCCTATCTGCTGGGGAAAGTATGGAGACCAACATGCAAACCATTTTCACATCCTGTGGGACTGCCCACTTATTAGACAGTATTGGAAAGATGTTCATGGAGCACTGCAAGACATTTTTAAATGTGGAATTCCATTTGGAATAAAAACTTTGTTTTGGATGTTTACCAGAGGACTGGAGAAAAAAGGATAAATATCTGATGAGTGTTTTCTTGGTTGCAAATCGATAACTAAGCAATGGCTATCGCAGGATATTCCCACCATGTCAGCATGGTGGGATATAACAATGGATGTTTATAAAAAGGAAGAGATGACAGTGTTTGTAAATCAAAAACAAGACTGGTTTGTAGCATGTTGGGAAAAATGGGTTGCGTACATAAAAATTAAAAAGCCCAATTTAATTTTGAGTCTACAAATTTTTAGACAATGTAATGGTCACTCCCTATTGTTCAAAAATATGTTCATATTTCCGTTTATTTTATTGTATTGTATTTTATTTTACTTTCTGGATGGGAAATTGTCTTCAGAAAAACGAACGATGATAATATTGTGCACATGTTGGCACACGTGAATTGTACCCATCACTAAAAACCCGATAAAACTGAAAAATAAAGATTTTTTTTTGTTTGTTTTTTAAAGGCACTCGGAAACTGGGGGAAACTCTGATGGGAAGAGGTCTGGAAGACCCAAAGCCACAACAGAATCAGATAACAAGTTTCTGAGAGTCAACAGTTTGTTGATCGGTGGCTCAGGACAACAGCTTCAAGCACAGCTGAGTAGTGGTCGTAGTAAGTGAGTCTCAGTTTCAACTGTGAAGAGAAGACTTGGAGTTGCAGGTTTGACAGGTTGAGTTGCAACAAGAAAGCCATTGCTAAGATGTCAGAATAAGAAAAAGAGGCTTGCCTGAGCAATGAAACAACGTGAATAGACTACTGAAGAAAGGAAGAAGGTATTATAGAATGATGAATCAAAATTTGAAATCTTTGGTTCATCAAGCAGGATTTTTCTACGCCGTTGAGTAGGTGAAAGGATGGTTCCTCAGTGTGTGGCATCAGCTGTCGAACATGGAGGAGGAAGTGTGATGGTCTGGGGCTTTTTTGCTGGATCCAGGGTCAGTGACTTGTACAGAGTGAGAGGTACCCTGAACCAAAACGGCTACCACAGCATTCTGCAGCGCCATGCAGTACCCTTCTGGTATGTTCCTAGTTGGTCAGGGGTTCATCCTACAGCAAGATAGTGACCCAAAACATAAGTCCAAGCTATGCCAGAACTACCTTAGGAAAAAACAAGATGGTAAGCTTGAAAACGTGAAGTGACCAGCACAGTCTCCAGGCTTAAACTTCTACAGCAGAGTTGGGAAGAATTTTCTGAAGAATATTTCCATTGTGGAAAGAATTCCATGAGTGTTTTCAGCTGTTATATCTGCTAAAAATGGCTACTTTGATGTCTCAAGTTTAGAATACATTTTGGTTTCTAAATTGATTTTTTTTTTTTTTTTTAAAACTTCATTTGTTTATTTTTTCTATGCTTTAATTTCAGAGTAAAATGAGACATTACCATGCATAATTTCCAATAAACAACTGCATAAATTGCAGTGTTATAAAACTTTTTACTGGTAGTGTACCTCCAGCTACCTCTATAACCACATTGTCTTTTATTAGTTTTGTTCTATGCAAGTGACACAAACAGTATCAAGTCACTATAAAAGAATATGATTTTTAAGAAATTCTGTTCGAAAGTTAGAGTTTAATTCCAGTCAGCTGGAACAAACTCTGATCAAAGTCCTGAATTAATATGCACATATCGTAAAACTGCTTTCACAATAGTGTCCTGCTCTGACCACACAGTGTTCATCCATCCATTATCTATACATCACTTAATCCTCATTAGGGTCGCAGGGTGGCTGGAGTCTACCCAGCTGACTTAAAGTGAAGGCAAGGGACACCCTGGACAGGTCACCAGTCTATCCCAGGACTACACATAGAGACAAACAAGCACACTGACATTCACACCTACGGACAATTTAGAATCACCATTTCACCTCAGCATGTTTTTGGACTGTGGGGAGGAAGCCTGAAAACCACAAAGAGAACATGTAAACTCGATGTAGAAAGATCCCTGGTTTCAAGCTGTGAGGCGACGGTGCTAACAACCAAGCCACCATGCAGCCTGCACAGTGTTTAACTAAGTTTAAATCCAAGGTTTGAATTTTCAGGTCCAGATTCTGCTAAGAGAGCCAAATTGTCATTGGAAAACTACACTGTCATTTCAGGGTGAGTCGAGCCAGAGGACTGAGACTGAGGTGCAATCAGAGAATTCCAGTGTCCAAGTGAGTTTTTCTTTTTTCTTTTTTTTTTTACCATTGCTCTTTCTCATCTCTGCCAGCCATACATCTACGTAAAGGATCAGCTTGGTAGTATGTGTTAGTAGATCCGCTTTCTGACTAAGCACATTTTTATACTGTTTCACTTTATTCAATTTAGACTGTAAACTTGGTTGGGTTTCTTTTAACAAAAAGAAATCCAAATGCATCACAGCAGCCGATATGGGAGCAGTCACTGTGCCTTTTGGTCAGATCTGTCTAGTACAGGAGCAAGAATATAGTACAAAAAACAAAAAAAACCACAAAGGTGTTCTGTGCAAGTGAATTTATCTGAGAGAAACAGTGTTAGTGACACCTTAGTCTCGTTCAGCCAATTCATTCTGTTGTACATATTGGTCTAACCGATCCTCATTATCATTATACTATATGGGGAAAACAGTGCAAAACACACAATTTAGAATTACCAATTCATCTCAGCATGTTTTTGAACTGTGCGAAGAAGCTGGAGTACCCGGAGAAAACTCACGCATGCACAGTGAGAACATGCAAACTCCATACCGAAAGATCCCAACCAGGGATCTTCTAGCTGTGAGGCAGCAGTGCTAACCACTCATCCACTGTGCAGCCCCTCAGGGAAAAAAATGATCTAACTTGTTTGTATTTCTTTCGACCAATCACAACTGACTTGGGCGGTGGTGCTGTGACAGCAGTCGTGTAGTTCAAAATTGTACAGTATACCTGGTATTTGGGTTGGATCACAGTGTATGCCTCTCAAATCAACAGCTATTTGGTTCCCTTTGAAGATGTAAATCTCTAAGAACACCTTGTGAACATAGATCAGAATAGCTTTTATTAGCAGACAGTAGGACATATGTTGGAAACTGTTTTCATTGATGTCTTCATCCGCATTTATGGTATGCTTTAATGAGTATTTCTGGCTGCATAGTATGTCACAATAAGTCCAAATAAACAATAGTGTGTGTTTGTCGTAAGAAAGGAGCATGTCACCCCGTGCAGCAATGTACTTCACTCGTGTTTTATTAGTTGTAGTTTTTTTTATCAGCATTGCATCTCTGTGGCAGAGATATACAGTATCAGGTTTTGATATGGATTATACTTGTTAGTTGAGTACATTCATTGTCAGTTTAACTCTGTAGGCAAGAAGAGAAGTATACAATAGCACCAGACTTACAAATTAAGATGGTTAAAGCTTGAGTTTTTCTTTCTGACTATGTTTTGGAGGGCTGCATTAACAAATCAGCTATGCAAACATGGAAACTTAAACTGTCTATTAACCAATTTATTTTAAATTTAGTCTATTTGATTGTTTCACATTACTGTCACTGTTTGTAGCTCTAGGATGCTTTTAGCTGCTTCTTTTTGTCACATCACAATTTTAGTCACACAGATTATAAAGATAAGGTGAAATGAAGTTCAGAGGTGGAACAGCAAAGAACACTGATGGAACACCGAGCCCTTCAAATGTTTGAGGGCCTCTCTGTTCAATTCACCAACTCATACAACACAGTTTATATATTTCAAGAACAAATGTTCATCAGTGTATTCAGAATGAAGTTCATGTGATCACTCAAACTGTCTGTCAGTTGGAGGACAGCTTGTCCCCAGTTGCAGCCACCACAGTAAAGGAGGCCATGGCTTCATCAGGTGACACTGGAAAGAGGGGAGCACCTCCTAGCGACAACACCACCTCACCAAAGAACGCACAGTGTCCTGCTGAGACCCCAAAAGGACCAGAGGATACAGCTCCTGAGATGGAGCCTTGGGCGACAGCTGTTCCACCTGTAAGAAATCAGGTTTTCTCATAAGCAACATAGTTCTAATGCTAATGATATTCCTGCACTCTGGCATTCACAAGGCTTGGAAATGGAACTATTTTGTTGATCTGACCAGAACTGTTCATATATGAATTGTGACCTATTCCTTAACTGGGCTCTAACAGCTGACTGCAGGCATATAAGACATGAGACATGACTATACTCTGCAAGAACATTGCAGGAAGGGACCACAATAGGGTAGGGAAACAAAATCAAACACATAAAATGAATGATGAACAGTCAAGTGACATTAGCAGGTTGAGATTTTGTTGGAGCTGATCCTCATTCTACCCATAAACAGACTATGTGTGAGATTGCTCCAGCGCATTCATTGAATGAAGCAATAGGAGAAGGTATTTAGGTCTCATTCAGTATGTTTATTACAAATAGATTGAATAAAGCATACAGAGCTCTGGGTCTAACTTCCTATCCCTGACAACAACAGAGTTCTTGTCAGTTCATGAAGTCTGACTGACTATTCTTCCCCTGACCCAGCCTTATATCTAGTTTTCAGAGGTGCGTAAGCATTCAGGGTGTCTTTCTTCAGATTGGTTGTCTTCTACACATCTGACCCCCTTCTTTGCGTATGAGCAGCCATCTTCTTGTCCTGCTCCTGATTTTGTATTGATAATTATAATTTCTTATGATATAGCAGCGGGGGCCTTTAATGGTTGCAGTGGTTAAACATGGTTATATTATAAATTCCAACAGTTCCATGATGTTCATGCCACTTTCAAATTCAAAAAAAATATATTTACATCAATATGGCTTTTTTGTTTTTATGTCTTATGTAAAACAGGACATGATGCTGTGTAATAGCACATGTTTTTCTGCAAAAACGAGTATTGTAAAACTTACAAAAAATATACTGTCCCTGTTCTTTGAAACATTTATTAAGGTATTAAGGATTAGTCATACATTTATTGATGTGACATTGGCTATTTAGACATTCTAAATAGATCTGTAGTTTAAAATTTGGTATAGACACATACGATGCGGGAATTCTTACTGTGAAGGCATAAAATATGAACAGTATGTAAAGGTTGAAAGAACTTAAAGCATCCATTTGAAAGGTGGTTTACTTTTTTTTTTCACTTTTCAATGCTAGTCAAATTTCTTTTTTGACTCACTTCACCTTAGATAATGAAGCTGCCTAGCAATAATGCACACAAAGTGGATATCAAATCACTGGTTCATGGCTGTATAATAATGTCTTTGGCAGGAATGGGTTCCCATCATCAGACAGGACATGGTGTCTCAGAGGAAGGTCAAAGCCCATTCACCGCTGTCTGATGCCTACCTGCATGGAATGCCTGCCAAGAGGAGGAAGGCGAGCAGTGCTGTTTAGAACTGTTTAGTCTTACTTAACTGACTCATGACTTTGGGTATCTACTAGCTTTTGCCAGCCTTGCTCTAAAGCAGTGGTTCTCAAATTTTTTCTGTCGGGCCCCCCTTCGCAGGACAAAAAACTTTCGCCCCCCCCCAATAACTTTGTGCGTATATATATATATATATATATATATATATATATATATATATATATATATATATATATATATATATATATATATATATATATATATAAACTATGAAAACATGAATATGCAGGGCTGTGTTATTTTATCTGATTCCACTTTGTTGTTTTTCACAGTAAACATCAGGGGTGTCAAACTCATTTTAGTCCAGGGGCCACATAAAGCCCAATCTGATCTCCAGTGGGCCCCACCAGTAAAATCACAGCATAATAATCTATAAATAACCACAAGTCCAACTTTTCCCCTTTGTTTTAGTTCAAAAAAAGTACATTCTAAAAATGTTCACATTTAATGAACTATCTTTTTACAAAATATTATGAACCTGAAATTTCTTAAGGAAAACAAGTTCAATTTCAACAGTAGCCTATTATGCCTCAGTTCATCATTTACACATGCATTGTAACTGCCAGATAACAGTTTATCTACAAAAACACAAAATATTCAGTCACAGGTATCTGGAACTGAACAATCTAGTATTTTTACTTCATGATGTGAACAACTTGTCAAGTTCTAGAAATTATTTTAAATTTACAGTTTTACAAATTTGCAATTTACAGTTAATGTTGTTGTAATTCTTATCATTTGTAAAGTCGTCCCGCGGGCCGAAATGGACCGTCTGGTGGGCCGGTTTTGGCCCACAGGCCGTATGTTTGACATTGCTAGTAAAAATAATCAGAGGAGATGAGCCGAGTATGTGACGTGATCAAGTACGCTGGTGTTCCGACTGCACATTAACGATGCGTTTTCCCGTTCTCAGGAGTCTGTACTTCGGAGTCTGAACGGCCAGTGCATATACCATAGATATATACAGAAGATCATTATTATTATTATTATTATTATTATTTATATCTATGGCATATACAGTCTATGGGGTCAGCACAATTTCAGTATTTTTTGACGCCGCGAAAAACAGGCCGACGTTAAAACAATAGTTCTGCTCATTAGTTCCGTGTTGAAGGACCTTTTCCTCCCAGTCGCCCGCGCCCCCCCGACATGCCTCTGCGCCCCCCCCAGGGGGGCGCGCCCCACTATTTGAGAAACACTGGCTTAGACAGAGACTAGACAGTTAAGCTAACATTTTTTACCGCTAAGCAGGTCCCAGACCTATCTCTGTCTCTCATCTGTGTATGAAGGCAATCCTGTATATTTCCTTAAATGTCAAACTGGTACTCCAAATATTGCTGTTGTCACACAGAGGAGTGTGATAATGGTGTTTCTATCCTTAGACAAGCCAATGCGAAGGACCATACCTGTCCCTGTCAGATGCAGTTAGTCGAGCTGCACGAGCTGTTGGAGTTCTGCCTGTCACGGCCCCAAACAGTCTGCAGGGAGAGCTGGAGAAGCCAGAGGTGCAGGAAGTGTACACGAAACAGGTAATATGCTGTTGCAGAACTAGGCCAGGACAGCATGACATTGGTCTCTTTCAGCGACCTTGTTGATTGTTATCTTATTTCAGACTTAGGCTGAGGAGTGTTTAATGTTGTGATAACAGTATAATTAGTTTGAAAAAAAGGTAAACTGAGGGGAGTGTGTAAACCAGCAGCTGCAGCTCTCATATGATTGGCTGGAGTAACGCTAATTCTGCACACCACTTTTCACAAGCATACACTAACAGCATAAATTGGATAATTCTGCTCTGTCAAAAGTTTAAAATAACACAGACTCTGCACAAACTAAAAAGATCTGAAATTACGAACAATTACGCTAAGAAAATGGACTAAGTGACATCTTCTGTCTACTCTGATCCCTTTTAATGCTATCACACCACTCCACACACACTTCAGGAATTACTGTGTGACCTGAGTCTCTTTAGATCAGATTTAGAATGCATTCAAAATAGACTAACAATATTATCATCACAATATAATCATCACATATTTGGTGGCTCTAATATCAAAGCATTTGCTTCACTGGCTTTAAGGCATAGCTCATCCTCTCTGTCTGCATCCCCCTGCCAGGTAAAGAGTGACATCAAAGAACGAGTGAGAGAAAATCCAGACTACAACGCCCAGAGATTCCCCAACACACACCGAGCTTTCTCAACAGAAGACTGCTAATTCTGTGAAGCTCTGTGCCACGGAGGAGCGGTACTAGTCTAGAACAGGAAATAATCTGAATATACAGTGTAGTATGGAACTCTGGTACATTTGTTGTGGTAACATCCCATTGTGAAAATGGGCTGATAGTATGACAGCTGCTAACCTCACTGAAAAATTCCTCCTTTCCTGCTTCAGTGTTACATTATCTGCTGTAGTTTAGTCAGAACAGGCACATAGTTTAAGATTACTTGAATTACATCATGTTTAAAACATTTTCTCGCTCTTTGACACATCTGAGAAGATACTGATGGAATCAGTGAAGTGTCAGAGTACTAAGCATAAGAACAGATATAATAAGTCAGTGAGGACAGACTCACATGATAAAAATTATCTGACTTAATCTCAGAACTAATCCTCTTAGTTAGGTAGTTCTGAAACAGTCTAAGTGCCAAAGCTGGATATACAGTGTAGTATTAGGATCACTGTTAGAAAGAAGAGTCAAAATGTTTTGAGAAAATGTTGTAATTTGAGAATAAAGTTAAAATGTTATGAGAAACATGAGAGTAAAGATGTAAAAAAATTATGTATTGTTATAAGAATAGAAAATATAAGAATACAATTCTTAATGTTCTGAGAATAAAGTCATAAAAGTCATATTGTTGTGACAAGTATAAATATCAGGAGGAAAGCAATGACAAGATAATTATAATGTTGCAAAAAAGGGGTAATATTACTTTATTTGTCTTGTAAACAGTAACACTGCTGACACTCAAACATAGAGATATGAGCTGTAGCTGAACATAAATGTGTGGACTGTCAGGAAATGCTATAATGTATAAGCAATGTAATCTGCCCACTGTATTAACATGACATTTGATGTTCTATTACTGTTTTCCCATATTACTGTCTTTTCCTCATCAAATTGTGAGTTAGGTTATTTTTTGAGTCCCTATTGGCAACAGCTGACACAGCTGATGTTTTTTGGTTGTCCATGCATTCATCCGTCCACCCTGTTCTTGCAACATCTCAGGTATGTCTTGATCCAAGTCAGCCCCCTAAAAATTTTGTAAATTTGTGCCACTGAGCAATGTCCTGAACAGTGAACTCATTCGATTTTCCTGGTCGAAGGTTAAAGATCACTGTAATCTCACAGAACAGATTTTTAACTAAAATTCAAAATTTCATACACCTCTTATGATAAAATTTCACAGAAGTATCTACAAAGATAAAATGATGAAATTTTATATCTAATAGGTCAAATGTTAGGTCTGGACAAACATGGATGTAAACTGCATTGATGCTTGCCCACATAACAGTCATACAACTGCAAGCAGGCATTTTCAGTATGAGATTCAGTGGGACTCAGGTGAGTTGTTTGGCTCATCAATTACAGTAATATCATGGTCAGCACACCATCTGGTAGAAGATTTGGCACTGTAGGCAGGTGCTAAGTCCTGCTGGAAAATTAATTTGGCATCTCCATGGAGCTTATCAGCAGATGGAAACATGAAGTGCTCTGATATCTTGTGGTAGATGCTGTGTTGACTTTGGACTTAAAGCATACAATAGACCAATACCATCAGTTGAAATTGCACCCCAAATCATCACAGATTGTGAAAACTTCACACTGGACTTTAGACAGCTTGGATTATTTGTTTCTTGACTCTTCCTTCAGACTGTAGGACCTCGACTTCCAAATGAAACTTTCATCTGACAAACATTGTCTCTGGTTCAAAGGAGGCTTAATATTGGGAATAACAGTTGTAGCTCCTTTCCTGAAGACGTCTGTGACTGCTGATGCACTGAAATAATGAACTTTTTACAATGTTCTTTATTTTAGATACACTAGTGTAAGGCAACATTGTAAATGAGTGCAGATTGTGCATTGTGAATGGGCAGTGATATCATAGAGTATTGTCAGTTTCAATCAGTTATCCAAACTTGCTGTCCATGGCATCATATTTGTAATTTTTAGCATTATAACTTTGGATATTGCAGTGAATCATTGATGACTAGTTCGAGTTTGCATTTTAAAGCATTATCTTTATAATTGACATGAGTGTCTATTAAAGCAAGAGACATGGATAGTGTAGTTTACCTAGTGTTCCACTACAGCACAGCAATCTGCCATAGCTTTGTGAAGCTGTGATGATGTTTGTCTGAAGCACAGCTGCTGTCATTAGAGGTTTGTCAAACTGTCAACAGTTTCTATGTGCTTG
The DNA here is from genome assembly GCF_022539595.1 of Amphiprion ocellaris. Lineage (NCBI taxonomy): Eukaryota > Metazoa > Chordata > Actinopteri > Pomacentridae > Amphiprion > Amphiprion ocellaris. The sequence continues at coordinate 24,127,963 of NC_072780.1, read as the reverse complement.
TTAACGTCACTGAAATAAATCTAGTTCTAAATCAGAGTTTTTGAACAGCTTTCTTTGCAGAGAATATCAGATTTGAAGTTACAGTACACCTTAGAGAGGGGTTTCCAACAACAGGTTCAGATCCTCATGGGGAGACACAGAAATACATCTGTTTTGTTGCTAAATGGGACATGATAAGAAATAGAACAATGTGTGTGGCATGTCTGCTAGGCTGTTCTTTGCATGAAGTGCCTGTGTTAGCTGATGCTAATGTGCACACAATGAAAATGTGAACCATGCTAGCACACTTACCAAGCACTTTTTTGGGGGCCATATAGTAGGTACAGCCTGAGATATTCTGGTTTCTGTAAATATTATTGCAGCGCTTTACTTCTGCAGGACAGTTCCACAATATAGACTGATATAGAGGTCGTAATGACAGAGAAGGCCACTGATGTCCACTGTGAGAAGACCTTTCATTTTGGCGTTTTGCCTTGTTGGAAATCACCATTAGAAGATCGCAACCTATGGCCACAAAGGAAGGCAGCAATTCTTCTCCATCAGCTGAACACAAGATAGGTCCTCATCTCTTCTGATCCTAGGCATGTGTAGATCAGGGTCACTGAGCTCACATTACTTACTCTTCACTACATGAGACTGCTGGCAAATTAAGGCTACTACACTGGATTTAACTACACAGTCCTCTGTAATATGAACTGAAAAGAAAACTTGGATAGTTCCATGTCTGTCTGTCTGTCACACCAGCTAAAAATAACTATCCATGTGAAATTCGAGCCCTTCATTTAAAAGGCGAAAAAAAGAATATTAAAATGTACTAAAATGCACTTTTTAACAAAGAAACATTCTTTAACAAATACATTTACTCCCATATTAACTGCAGACGGATCCAATATGAGCACATCACACAATTTTAGTTTTTTGCCTGAAGATAACTAACGTGTGAATTGGCATCTCTGGAAAAAACTAATAAAGCTAATATCCTGGAAAGGCTATAACATTGTTATTGTCTTTATATCGGCACAAATAAGTTGGTACCACATACCAACTTTACGGATTTGGTACTGATTTCATTACTACCTGCAGAGCCCATGCAGACTGCTAGACTGTCATCAGATGTTTGTGGCAAGAGTAATTTGGCATTAAGTATCTTCTACTGGGACAGTTGCGTGCAGATACATTCACATAGTAAATAAAAACATAAATACAGATACATTTGTCACACAAGGTAATGTGATCATACTTTCAGCTAAATCAATGTTGATTCTCTATAAACTGTACTATTCACAATCAATGTTCCCTCTAATTTTTCATGGGTCTGAGCAAACACACAAACTCCCTGAGTGTCCCTTGGACCACTGTGAGCAACATCAGACGTGTGCACTGTGGTCACACCAGCATCACATCCATTCAAGTTACATGGTTCATTAAAAGAATCAAATTACAGCATTTACATTTCTGTTAAAACACTTTGTCAACAGGAGCCAGTTGAAGGCTGCAGTGATTTTAGTGACACTACAGTGTATAAGAGTGAAGTTATTAAATATTTGTGTCTCTCTTTGCTGTTGCAGCGGTTTTGCAATTTGCAGACTGTACCTGTTCACTCCATAGACACCAGTGTTATTTCTGCAGCTTGAAAGACGGCTACTTTTGATCAAACTGGGCTTGTAGCACATTGTCTACCTTACAACGATGGGAAAGAGGCATCGTTTATGTTTTGACAACCTATATCTAACGAGTTATTGATGCTGGAAGTCTGAATCTGTGAATATCTTTTCAACTTTACCGAACTTTGGGCCACTACCACCATGTTTAATTTTGAAAAAAGCATTTAGCCATACCTAAAGCTATAAGTGCTTTATTAACATGAAACAAAAAAAATTGTATTGTTTTATGATCACAGATTCTGTCTGAAGAAGTGGCCTCATTTTAAACAGTGAAACCATACTAATAAAATGTAATGACAAAAAAAAAAAAAAAAAAAAGTTCCACTTTGCTGTTATGGGAATATGTAACCTCTGGGAAAATCCAGTTCGCGTTTTTACTCCAGAGAACGCCAGGTTTGTGAGAATCCGGTCCGCATTTTCCGTCCTACACGCTCCCCAGTCCCCTGTAGCGGTGGCTGTCAGGCTGGCTGTCTCTGAGTGACGCACCTGTGTTTGAAAGCCTGTGTGTAGCTGCCCGGGAGCTTTAAATGATCGTGGAGGAGTGATTCCAGATCATCATACTGACATTAACCTCTTTTCAGGTACGTATTAAGGCTTTAGAACAAGTATATCGCTGTGTCAGTGGGCTTGTAGTCTCAAACTGATTTGTTTCCCGCGAGCGGGAGAATTATAAGGTTGCTCGCTGTCACATACTTAAACGTTTTGGTGTCACATAGCTGCTTAGAATGTTGTTATAATGTGCGTCAAAGACTGGACTGCGAGCTGGAGGATGCTCTCTACTTTGTTGAGAGGTTGGTGTTTAAAGGGTGAAAATATTTGCCTGTTACACTACAGCATTGATTGTCAACATTTTTCATACTATGCCCCTTTCATTCCATGTATTAAATTGTGTTTCGAATTCTGCTGGATATTGTGATCTGATTGTTTAATTTTCAGCTACATCGTTTATTTAAAAAAAACAAAAAAACAAAAAAACAATTAAATATGAAATATATGGTGTCTCTTCAAAGCCAAGAAGACTTTGACATGAAGCACTTCTGTGCAGAATTGGCAAGCAGGAAACACAAGGTAACATTTTTATACACCAAAAACACAATGGAAATAAGCTCTGATCTGCTTAAGTTAATTTATTTTTATTTATTTTAGAATTTGATGGATTTGAAATGTTAAACATAAAAATCTGCAAGAGCTTATTCCTTCTGTGTTTCTGGTTTGTTGTTTACAGGTGACAGGACAATGCCAGTTTGAAAGGCTTGCCAAAATTGCCAAGCTCGTGCTACACTGTAAAAAAAGAAAACTACAGTCTGTTCAGCAGAGTTGGTATTCTGATTTGTTTGAACATGAAAATTAAAATAGCTATACTTGACATGAAAATACACATCAGACCAATCATGTGTACCTCATTATGTCTAAATTTGTAATTGTGAATAAGCTGAAAATGGAATTTGTTGTTGGTACAACACAGTTGGAAAAACCCACAAGGTTTCCCAGAATACACAGCAGGGGCAAGTCCTCACGATTTCTTTCCCTTGATCTACAACTTAGCTACCATCCCCTGTAGCTCAGCAGGTTAAGTGGACAACTCATAAACAGGAGCTATATGTCGCGGTCATGGGTTTGAATCCAGCTTGTACCTTTGCTGCAGGTCCTTCCACCATTCTTTTCCCCACTGTCCTGCCTCTCAACAAAACCAGAAAAAGGTCAAAGAAGTAAATGAAAAAAATACTTGGGATTGCTTAGCTTTTGGTAGTTCCGTGAATCACACTATTCAGCTAATAAACAAGTTTATATTGACCAAATGAAGAATTAATAGTAATGACTATTCACAGAACAATTTAAATGTAACTGGTACAACAATGAAATATGATTTAGGACAATGAACTAGCAAATTGTTGAGACAATTGAAAAATTTTACTGCAGAAGGTTGCCTTTAAATTCTAAGTTTTCTCAACTGTTCTTTTTTTACGGCGTACCCCACTCAATGCTGAACGAGTGTTTTCACTGGTTGGACTGAACAAGACTAAGACCAGGAACAGTCTGGCTCTAGAGGGAACACTCTCCTCTATTATGACTATTAAAATGGCTGGTTTGGAGCCATGTCATAAATGAGAATCAAGAGATAATCAAGGCTTCAAAAAAGGCCACCAGGGAGTAATTCATGGCTCACAAGAATTAATTTTTCCTGTTGTTTTCCTGTTCCTGTTTACAGTTGTGCCATTTATTCTGAGTTTACAGTCTTTAATTTTTATTTTTGGGCCTAGTTAATAAGTTATTCACCCTGCTCCTGTGAGGTCAAGTCAGACCTGGTTTAGTCCTGATTTTAGTTCATATCACCCTGCTCCTGTGGGACAGAGTTTAGTGTCTGACTGTAATTCGGTTCAGTAAATGGATAATTTAAGTTATGAAGATATGTTTTGTTTTTGCTTAAGCACTTTTTATTGTTTAGTTGGCTGATGTGGTCAATTTGAATTGTGTGCATTAAAATCCTCCAAGACAAATGTTACAAAGTGGTTGCTGGAGTTATTTCAATTATGCATATATTTATGGAAAATACTGAAATGTGATGTGCACATCCAGCCACAGAACTTTCATCCATATTTTACATGAAGAACCGTTTTCAGTACTGCCTGCCCTTGCTCTGTTTTTTTTCTGCTTTTTTCCAGCTCAGTTTTTTTTTTTTTTTTTTTTTTATCCCTAGCCAAAACGTTAATGTTATCTCTATGATAAGATTTTAACAGGCAAAATGCTCTTAAAATACACCAGAATACAGGGAATAGGATCAATAATTTTCAAAATTTTCTAGTGGAGGGCCCCCAGACCCCCGTCAGCATCCTGCACGAACCAAATCTCACTCTAAGGTCTGGTCACAAGTTGGCAGCCCTGGGGCAGGACCAGACACAGAGAAGTCTGATATCTATCCGCTGGCTGGACCTGGCATCGGGTCCTCGCTACAAAGGTCCTACGAAGATGAAATTGGCTGCCCTTAATATTTCCTGTGTTTTATTTTGTTCATTATACAGTTTTGATGACTGTGTGACAGACATGTATGGGGCATTTATGAAAACACGGAACAGTTTGCGCCCCGTATTGATTCAATACGGGACGTAACGATTTATTGTCAAATAAAGGACGATTCCGTATTTTAAGGGACGGGTGGCAACCCTAACTCCGACAGCCATTCCATCTTAAAAGAATCGCATTTCTTTTTTACTTTGGCTTGGTGAGGGGATGTGCCACTGCTCGTTCGTTTTGCCATTATTAGAAAGGGTCAACATAAGCAACACTTAGCATCATCAGCGTGTCTTCACTCCACATCAATCACACCGCTCTGCTAGCTAGAGCAATGGTGGCTGCACATAAGGACGCCCATAGATACACTCTAAGAAATTTCCCTGTAAATTTACAGTAAAGAGCTGGCAGCTAAAGTTGCCAGCAGCGCACTGTTATTTTACAGTAATCCTACTGTATTCTACAACAACAGTTTATTACTGTAAAAAATATTACAGTATTATGCTGTTTAGAGAGCTATTTCCGGGGGCTTTCAAAATGAAAGCCCCAGGAAATAGCATAGCATAGAAATGGCTCAGACAAGAGATGACTTTTCAACATTAAGCTTTTATTAAAGCCAACTCTGTATCAAACATAGTTCAAAAACTGACCTATCTAACTCATTCAATTTCAGTAACATACAATCATTTCCTCATGCTGAACAGGTTCCCATTGTGCATGTTCTAGTTCAGGTACACTGAGTTTGATTGAACACATTCAGCAGCTAACAAATGTCAAGTAATTCAAGTCTTGTAAAATAAAATCTATAAAAACAGTTAATGATGTTTAACAGGTTGTCAACAATCTGTTTAAAAATTGCATATAATATTTCAGGCCTTCAGAATCAGTCTTTCATAACTCTTGATCATGTTCAATAAACACCTAGTCAAGGAACAAACCTGGAACTGAAGTATTTTATACTGAACCCAACACAATACTGAGACTTGTTACCTTAAAATGACAACATGAACATCTGGTTGCAGACTGGGCTTTTGCTTTGTGAAAGTGAGGTTCTGTGTGGAGAGGTGCTGTGTAAACACATGAAGTCCCACTCAGAGTCCATGAGTCTTTTTATAAAGGTGACTACATGAGGATTTACAGTAGATGTCTTTTTCTGGAGCAGCTTCCTGACCTCTTGAACATCACCTTCTCCTGGCTGCCCTTTGTTCCCCTCTCAGGGTTGATTACCAAGAAAGAGCCTACAACGAAATGACAAAGAAAGAATATATTATTTGTGGTAGGCAAAGATCCCTTGAACATAATATGGAACTCTGTCACATTCATCCAAAAAAAACATACAAACAAAAATAAACAGGAAACTCAAATTATTAAGCAAAACAGAGGCTTCCACTTATAACAGCTGTTTAGTTCAGAACACATTTAAATCTAATTTTTGCAGCCGTTTGCATAACAAGCAAGTTTACCTTTCCTAAGTGGAGAGAAAAGCAACATGACACATCCTACAAACCTTTTTAAAACATGAAATTACCTAAATGGTCGAATGCAGACAAGTACATGTGGAGATTTGATAACAGATCAGTGGAGCATCACATTGTATAGTTGATCAAAAATTACACGAAAGACAGAGATAGCTAACCTAACCTAGCTGGATCTGGTTGCTTGGAAATTCATTTTCCTGGTCTGGTTTAAAAGAAAGACCCAAAGTTTTATCCACTCTGCAGCCAAAGGAGAGTATGCTAGCTGCTAGTGTTGTGCCCTCTGCTCCACGAGTCTGGGAGAGGTTTATGGAACTTTTATGATAAAAACCCGGAGAGAGACGAGACACACGTCTTTCCTCCATTTGGCTTTATTCAAAAGAACACGGAGCTCGACAGTGCAAGCGGGAACACAGTGCCAGACAAAAGCAATCGATCATGCATCATCAAACTCGCAATAATCTGTAAATATTGTAAGCTTTGTAAACTCTTAATGTTTTTAATGTAACAATCATGTCCACAAGTTAATTATGAATTACAAATCCCTTTTAACTCGTTTTTAAACTACTCATGAATTCTTCTATCAGCTTTTAAACCTTTGTATAGTTCTGCTTTTTAACCTGTGTGTAATACACTTTTGATTATTTATTTATTTTAAATCGATTTTTTTAACCTGTCACACTAGCTAGCTAGCTGCTAGCTAACAGTGTGGGAAACGTTAGCATTCATGCTAGCTGCTAGCTAACAGTGTGGGAAACGTTAGCATTCATGCTAGCGACTCGTGGCTAACACCAAGCAGTAACTAACCTGGCTATATTTATGTTACTGTCAAAGAATAAAACATAAAATAGACTGACAGAATTAAAAATAAGGCTGACTTTTTAATAATCACAGTTACCTTGTTAAGTGAACCAGAGCAGGATGGATCAGCTACAGATGGTCCCTGCAGGTCTGAGCCGGTCCGAAAATCGTCGTCCTCACTTCTTCCTTTTCTCCCAGTTTTTCCCTCAGTAATGAGTAAAATCCCCGAAACATACTATTTTAAACCTATTTCGTCACTTCTTTGTGTTGACTGTTTGCTAAATGTGGTGATGTGCAGGAAGATTTGCCGAGACCAGTAACAATCGGACTGCAGCAACAGTCACACTCAAATCAACCCAAACCAGAAAAATACTGTAATCTGCTGTAAAATTGTACGGTAGCTTGCTGTTAATATTTTGTTCTTGAAAAACACGTGAATTTACAGTATTCAGCTGTATTTACAAAGAACGGTATATTACTGTACAAAATATGCTGTATTTTTACAGCAATTTGTTACAGTGTATATATGGAAGACTAGATACGCTAGCGCGCTGTAGCAGCCGGCTAAGCGACGTGCCTACGTGGCGGCCATAACGTTCCCATTAAAAGCAGTCCATGTACATTGAAAATGAATCATAATTTGTTCATTTCTCAACCGATTTTCATGTTCATGTTTTAATTATTGTCAACGTCAAAACATGTGCTATTAATACAGAACATTTGATTAAAAAAAATTAAAACTGAAAAAGGCTTTCTACCAATGTACCCTGCAATTTTAGTTATCTTATTCTTTAGGTGCAGAGGCCAGGGAATCTTTTACGCTCAGCCATTAAATATATAAATGTAAAATGTACATTGTAAATACTTAGATATATAGCTATATGAACAAAAAAGAGATAGATAGATTAAAAAAATACACATATATAGAAAATATGTTTTAGATCAAAAGATTTAATTGTAAAGGTAATCAAATAATTTATATTTATCTCTGTCTCTCTCTTTCTACAGCTATAGGCTGTTATATACACATAATATGGAGATTAGAGGGAACGGTGCTAACAACCTTTATAGAACTGAGTTATCAGTTATTCCACATGTGACGAGTCCAATACACCTTGAATAAACCTTTTAAATTTTAAGTATATTTTGAGTGAAATCATCCTTTAAAACCCCAAGTTGTCCACTTCAGTGATCATCCGTGAGTCACGCTGTCTAGGAAAAAAAGGCTCTAAACGTGCTGTCCAGCTGTCCTAGAAGTGTGCCGGCCTATAAGTGTGGTCCTATTGGTGTGGGTCCTGAGAGTGCAGCCTCCGCCTCTGCAGACACATACTATTTCCTGAAGCAGTCTAGAGGCTCAATGTCGAACAACCTTTAACACACTTAGTGTTTCATTTGCCACCCAGCTCTGGTTTAAACAGTAGATGTTTCTCTAGAAAACTTGGAGGCAGTAATAAGTAATAAGTGCAATAGAACCGCACAGAATGTCTGGCAACAAAACTTGCCTTTTGTATACAGGATAATCTGCATAAAATACCAAGACTAACTGAAAAATATACAACAGAGAAAAATGAGTTGAAAGATGGAATGAAGCAAAAGTTGAATTAGAAGCACTGAATGCTGTAAATCTTGTTGCAACTTTATGGCTTTAATAGAGTCACTGCCCTCAAATTAGATATTGATATTGATATTGATCCTTACCCCACTACTGACCCATTACTATGATGAATATTGATAAGAACAGCCTGAAGATGTGCAGTTTAAAGATGATAATTCTGGGACAGTAAAGTTTATGTGGTAGTCCTTAGTCAAATACAAACTGTTGTTAATGTTTAACAAGTACTAGCTGTAGCATTATTGGAAACTGCTAGGATTTTAGCAAAAGAATTTGTAGTCATAGTAGTCTTTGATTAGGTATTATTAATTGAAAAATCCTGGCTTTAATTGGAGAGTAGTGACATGACAGTCTTGATTTTCCGCTTTGGTGACAATTACGCAATTTTAGTGTCAATTTTCTGCTCTACAATTGCAACATTGTCAATTAAACATTCATGCAATACTGAATGCATTTACAATCCATGTCCAAAAATGGTAGGAGTGACCTTTTGAATACAAATGAAACAACTGTGACACACCGCTCTTCCACTAATGTGGAAAATGCTTTTGTGTTGCAATAACCTACAGCAACAGGAACAAACATTATTCATACGCAACAGCTTAGTGGTTTAGTTTAGAAAAGGGGGCAGGAAACCACCAGTTTCAATCTGAGTTTCTTTGTACCTAGTTTCATCCAGTTACACACACACACACACACACACACACACACACCTCATTCCGTCCGAGCTTCTACTGGCTTTGCCCAGGCAGGTAGAAAGTTAAAGTGTGAAAGGAATCCAGCATTGCCTCATTATACAGCCTCAGTTGCATAATTTTGGTCTTTCCTTTATTCCAAAACCAACACATCGCATTATCTCAAATTCATGTGGTTACAAGTCCTCCATGTGACTAAAATCATTTCTAGTCCTCTGGAAATATTTGTATTTTCGTTTCCTCATTGGAAAGAAAACAGCGGATTCACTGCTATTGTTAAGTTCAGGTGGGTTCCTCATAAACACAAAAAAGAAAGCGCAAGGGTAAGGATAGATACATGATTTGTCCAAACACGTGTAATTTGGTTTAGTTTGGTTTTACGTTTTACGCTCCAGTTTATAATTACTATTTTGGACAGCGCTTCTTTTAGCTGGCAGGTATGCACAAAACCAGATCCATAAAGAAATGGTTTGTTCATCCCACTTTAGAGTGGAAGAGCCTGACTGTGAATCACAGCACAGGGCTGTGAGTTAATATTTGCCATATGTGTAAGAATTACGTAAATTGAAAAATGTTTGTGAAGTATGGAACACATTCTATTACGTTACTATCATTTAACAGTGAAGTGTAGGAGTCACCTTTAACAACAGCTCTATGTGATGACATGATTAAATGTATGTATGCTCAGAGGATATTTTAGTGTAAAATATAAAAAACATAAGTGGCTTCAAACTAAATCAGGTCCACCTTAGGTTCAGTATTTGGTGAGAAGCCTGAAAGAAGAGGAGTGAGGGCTGTTACAGCATTACATACAAAATGTGTCTCAACTACCTGTTCAACAATCTACAAGGCTTTAGTGTTCAGGTGTCCAAATACAAAAAGCCCAAGAAGCATAACTCATTTAAATTTTATCATCATTCCCTTATAAGTAGTCACCTTGTATCATAACCCTGGAGGATGAATTCACGGTGTACAACTGAATCTCGAAAAAATGATGAAGTCCTTGTTGCACTGCTGATCTGTTTATCTTCTTTGGGCTAGGACACTTTGGACTCTTTCAGTGTGCATACTACCATTTGGTTGTTGGGTCATAACCAGAAACCCAGTCCCTGTGACCAGTGATCATGGTTTTTCGTGGACCTGTTAATGGAGATCCTCACTTTTGACATGGTGCTGCTTCTGCAGGTCCATGATGAGGTGCAAATGTACACTTCTAAGTGTTGACTGAAACATGTTATACAGATCTTGCAATATGTGACCTTACAAATTTTTCTGTCTTTTTCAAAACTAGACTAGGTGTTCAAAAAACTATAGTAGCAAAAGAGATTTCACTGACTGACTTTGTAATGTTTCTGCTTTGAAAAATGAGTCAAACCAATAAAGGAGGATGTGCGGTTCACCCACCCCCACCCCAGTCCTCAGATAACCTGCCTCATCATCAACCTGAAACTTTCCTGTCTGCTTCATGTGGTCGGCTTTGTTGTATGAGAAGTTCATATTTAATTTCCCTATAATGGAAAAGAAAGCTACAATTAGGTCTAGCAACTATGGTCACCATACATTGTATACTTATGTGATACGCACCTTTTAATTTGTTTAAATGACCTGCCTGGACTTTGACAAACTCCTTGGAAAGTTTTAATTCCTTGGTATAAATAGTCAGTATATATACTTCCAGCAGATCTCCTCCCGGATTCATAGTTGAGAACTACAGCTCTCCCTTGTAATTACTCTTATGATCCTCTGTGCTTGACCTCCATCTGTTTCTAAAACCATATTATCTTAAAATCATATAACGGAGGGAGGGATCAGGTGAACTGAGCAGCCCTCATTAATACTTTATCAAAAAGGAAAATTTTACCCCTAATCTTAAAAGTAGATCGTAGTGCTTTCCGGACCCAAACTGGGAGCTGATTCCACAGCAGAGGAGCTGATAACTGAAGGATCTGCCTCCCATTCTGCTTCTGGAAACTCTGGAAACCACAAGTTAACCTGCAGTGTGAGAGCGAAGGGCTCTGCTAGGATGATATGGCACAATAAGGTCTGATAAGATATAGCTTGGTCATTAAGAGTTCTATATGTGAGAAGAAGGATTTTAAATTCTACCCTGGATTTTACAGAGAGCCAATGAAGAGAACCTAATATGGGAGAAATAAGAAGTACCTTGAACTTTTCCAAAGTTCAGTGGTCTGCCTTTATTAAGTGGGTCAAATTCTTTTAAAAGGTTACTTTACTATATAACTGGTAAAATCAAGATGTAATTATGTGAGAATGCTCACATATTTGTTCTGTAATCAAGTATGTTTACGTTCTTCTTACTGAAGGATCTTGAAAGCAGAGAGTTTTTGCTTTGAGTTTTTATTTAGTTACATTTTTCAACTGTATATCATCTTGTAATGAGGAAGCTGAGTAGTGGTGAGTCCACAAAAACCCTGTGTATTTCTCAGTAACTCTGGGGAGAGTGTCAAGTCATTTTCTTTAAATGAAGGGTGTTTTGGTTCTTGTGGTAGTTTTAGAAACAAACAAACAAAAAATGTGACAAGTGGTGTTTGTAATGAGGGGACTTTTTCTTGTCAAATCCTAATGCAAAATAAGGTGCCAAAATTTCTGTATGGAAGTAGTCTGTAGACCATGTGAGGGGCCATTTCTAGAAAGACTTCCTCTTTCTCACATGATCTAGTCATTCTCACCGAATGAGATGTCAAGTGATAATTAACATTAATATAAATGTGTTTGTCAAAATTCCCCTTCACTTATCACACACTTTACTACTAACATGCTAGTTAGTAATAAAAAAAAAAAATCAACTAACTTTTAAAATATTTCCTATTTTATTTGTTCTTCTGTGCTATGATGTCTGCAGGTGTGGGTCGCTGCCACATGCCATCCTGTCTCATTCATGATAAAGTTACATAATTATTTGTGATTAAAAAAAAGTCGAATGCTCCAATGCAAAACACATTATGTTTATATCAGCACAAATAAAACATATTATTTAACCACTTTATGATCTAAGTTTAAAAGGTGCTATAAATGCAGACTATTCACAAAATGTAGCATCTGATCAGTTACCTTTTAGGATTTTGCCTACATCTATTTCACAGGGTAGCAAATCCATGTAACAGAAGATAGTGTAAATTGGTTGTAACCATATGAGTACATATTATCAGCTATTTTATGCAGCTGCTAAAAATTCTAGTGTCACACCTCATTCTAAGACTAAATCATGACCTTCTGCAGTATTGCAACTGCAAACGTTTTACCACATTTATATGATTTGTTTAAACCATTTCCATAATGACCCCCCCCCCCCACCACCACCACCACCACCACCACCACCACCACCACCACCACCACCACCACCACCACCACCACCATTTTTCTGAAAATAAAACCACATACTTTGGTAGAAGTAAAAACAAATTGAGCCCAAAATCCCTCTAATATTTGCCATAGTTACCCTCACCACATTGTCGCAGAACCTGATGTGTCGCAAATTTTGTGAAATGTTATCAATGTTACATTTTATGCTCATTGTATACACCAGAACATTAATGCCACTGTCCTCTAACTTCTTACAGTGATTTAGCTTTATACAGTGTGGGTTGTCAATGGTACCTTTGATCAGGCCCACATTAATTCAGTTACTCTATTAATAGATGCCTATGTAGCACCTTAATGTGGTGCTCCGCCTTAAGATATAGTTTGTGTAATCACCTTTTGAAATGAGCCGTGTCTGTTATAGGTTTGTAGTATTTAATAAAGAACAAAGAGCCTGTTTCTCCATGATGGCATCATATGTTTCATATGTAATTTATGATAAAGCCACAAAGCCTCCTTAATCTGGTGACTGATGCTATTTCGCAAAAACCTAATTTTATAAATTTACATGTAAAACTGAAACAGAAAGTGACAGTTGTGACATTATGTCTTTTACTCCATATTTTCTTTGCCAAGAAAGTATGGATTTTTAGCCTAGATGTTTTGGGATAGAAAGCTCATTTGAGGGAATTTTTCTGAAATATGTTGGCAGATTGGCCTGGGGTAAGGGATCGAAATTTGGGATGTCTGCCTGCGACCAAGTATCGTTTGTTATGCACATGAAACTAAACAGAGATAGAGACTTGTTTTTGTATCCTCAGGTGTGTTTGCACTGTCAAGAAGTGAAGCCATCTTCAAAGTGAAATGATCGTGGAGCACAGATGTCTTTGTGTTTACTAATTTTGTTCTTCTCTCTATAAATATATACAGACGGTTAGTACAGTGTGATTTTGAAGGGCTGGCACTGTGGTTTAAATGTATTCTTTGTATGTATTATTCTCACATTGTGTAAAAGTCAATATATAAATTGTCATTTGTTTGCAGTTTACAGTTATGGCAGTAAATGTAAATGCACATTTGTTGTCACACCATGAATGTTACACTTTCCAGAGTGTGGGTTGCCAGTAACGATGAAAACACCAACTTTATTGGACTCAGCACATTCCCATTTTTCATTTCACAATGTCACTCAAGCTTTCATCGTGTTCAGATCTAAGGGAATAAATTCCTCTTAGTATTGATCACCATTTATCTGGGGGGATTGCTGACTAACCCTCACACCCATACTCCCTTCTGCTCATAGACGTGAAACATTAACACTCACTCTGACTCATCCAACTTTGATGTTTTCATAGACTTCATAGATACCAGTTTAACCTGAACAGTTACAGAATTTGTAATAAATTATGAATTATCTGTTTTTGTCATATATTATATAAAGAGTCCAAATTACAATTTAACATAACTTCTTAACATTAATAACATGTTTTGACAGTTTCCTCTTTACATTGTACTGTATTTGATGTATATATGTATATATATATATATATATATATATATATATATATATATATATATATATATATATATATATATATATATATATATATATATTCCTGTTAAGCATAATGTGTTCTTTTCAAGTTCAGCCAGGCATTTTTGTTGCAGGTCATTACCCTCTGCTTGCAGTTATTGATACTGACAAAAGAAAGTCACAAGTCGCCACAAAACATACATTTTTAAAGCTATTAAAGAATAAATACTGAAAAAGCTGAAATTTTAACATCTCCAATTCCACAACAACTGGACAAACTCCATCTGCTGATGATCACATGATAGCAATGAACAGCTTCTAAATGGGCCATGAGGTAAGAATCCTCTGGTGACATTGTTTTATCAGTGAGGAAAATGCTACAGTGTTTGTTAGCTATCATATGTAGTTTCAATAAAGTATACTTCATTTCTGTTTTCCACAGTCATCAGGATGCCAGATATTGTACTAGAAATGTAATCACTTAAACTCTTCATGTTAGCCCCTATTAGCCCCAGTTTACAACCTGCCTATCTTTAAATAAAAAGGAAGTGTGACACAGTACAGTTTGGACATTAACAATGACACATCATTTGCAGTTATTTTTCTGCCTTATCATAGTAGTGTGACTATTTTTTGGCAATGCTGTCAAACTTGATAGATGTCTTGATTAATGGCTTGTTCCTCCACACTTTCATAATGTTTCAGTATGTTAGGCCCACATAGAGATGAGTGGTAAACAACAACATATGTAACCACGTAGCATTTGGTGTGTTATTGGAAAAAATATGTGCTTTTTTAGTTTAAAATATTGGACTAGATGTGTTTTCTGTAGTTTTGTCTGTGTGATTTGATTTGCAAGTGTACAGCAGGATGTGAGTTTATCTGGGTTTAAGAGTATGCTGTTCTGCAATTTTGTGTGTATCGCTGTCAGTGTGGGAGTATCTACTGACTTGTGTGTGAGTGTGTGCACACTGAGGTGCAATCACTACACAAGTGTTGATGTACTACTGGGATAACTCAGTCACAGAGATGCCATGTGTGTAGGAGTATGTGGTGTGTAAGATCCTCCCAAGCTCTGGGTCTCTCTTCCTCATCAAATCTCCACTCACGACAATGACATCAGTGGAGTTTCCCCCCAGGAGGAAACTGTTTTAAAAAGAGCCACTCTCAGCGTCAGTCAACAAACCAGTAGTAACAGAAGAAGAGAAAAGCTCTCATTAAGGCTACTAAGTGCTCAGCTTGACTTGAGAGGACTGAAGGAACTCATTTAAAACAATGGAAGATGAATGCAAGGTAATGTTGGACACCGCAGTCGACACAGGCGCCAGGGAACAGGCAGCACAGAGTGTCAAACCGAGCTCAAAGCTAACCACAGCCCTGCTGGCATTCACACTCTGCTTTGCTGCCACAGCTGCTGCTGCCCTCATCTTTAACAAGGATGTCAAGGTGGGAACACAATTCACAGTGGTTTCTGAAACTATTCAAGGGGCCCTGGGGACTCTAATAATGAGTGGCCCAGCTCATCTGAACCAACCATTAACCCTAACCCTACATTTCTTTATCCTTCTTTTCTTGACACAGGGTTCAGGACCAAATGAAGACAATTTTGGTGAATACCTCTCTCTTGATTCTCTCAAAAGTTTCATATTGCACTTTCTCTTTAGCTGTTGTCAAGTCATTGTAACAGTAACACTTTTAGTATGAATTGCACCCAATGTTTTATGGATTTTCAACATAAAGTTATTAAGAAAATATTGGCTATATTGTGGTACACCAGATTTTATATATGTCTGTTCTTCTTTTCTTTCCAGATCTTCGTCATACACTGAGGCAAATTTCAAATGTGAGAGCAGCCATTCATTTAGAAGGTAAAAACAATGAATCCATTCAACATTTTTTAAAAAAAATGCACATTTAATTAGTGAGAAAAAAGATACCACACATACTTTGACTGAAACTCCCACTGTTCTTGAAAACAACCTTCTCTGTGGCCACAAGGCCATTCAAGGAACATTTAGCAGGTTGGGATTAGAGCTAGTGGTCCCTCAGTAAATTCTGGGGTTTGTTGAGGAAGCTTCTTCAGACAGTTTGGAAAAAAATTCTTCAAGTTGTTAGAGAAATTCAAGGAATTGTTTTATTTGATTTTATGGCATTTGAGGCAATTTCCTGCAGTTATTTTAGAGCCAAAGGCACACTCTTTTTTTAACAGCCAATTTAACTTTATTCCACTTCTAAAAACTTCATCGTGATCTTTCTGTCCTCTTTAACAGGAGAATACAATGCTGACATAAAAACCTCAGTGGAATGGAAGAATCATGTGGATCAGTCTCACTTTCAAGGGGGTCTAGAACTCAATAACAATGAAATTGTGATTCCAGAAAATGGCCTCTACTTTGTTTACAGTCAAGCATCTTTTCGGGTCAGCTGCAGCAGTAACAATGTTGATGACACTGCCTCCATGGTCCACCTAAGCCACACTGTGAAACGCTGGTCCAGCTCATATGGGAATGATGATGCCAAGAAGTCCTATCAAACTATCCTACACTCTGTCCGCACTGCCTGCCAGAAGATAGCCATCAGTGAGTCAGATAAGGATGGGAGCTGGTTCTCTGCTGTGTACATGGGAGCTGTTTTCAACTTGAGGAAAGGAGACAGGTTGAAGACAGTGATGGAGGAAGAGATGCTGGAGAAACTGGAGGACGAGCCTGGCAAGACTTTCTTTGGTGTGTTTGCCTTGTGAGGAAAGGTGACTGAGAGAAACAGGTAACAGATATGAAGGCACATAGCTAGCCATCAAATACTGTAAGGCCTGCAGCCTACTGCCCCACTGAAACTCACTTACATTGTTGAATGTTAGGGTTAACAGAAGCCTTATGCTGTATTATCCAGTCAGTGCGATATCCAAGAGTAGGCTTTAAACCCAAACTTTAAAAGAATGTATAAGCAATTTAATGCTTGTCTATAATGTTATGTACTATGTACTACTGCCTTATTGTTGTTACATTTTGCTGTAGTCCCATGCTGAGTTTGCACCACTTTTGGCATTTGTATGAATTTTACTATGACTGTTGCATATTTAATGTGTAACTACAGGCTGACAGAAACAGGTAGAAGTGGTTTTATTTATGTATTTATTTAACATAACATTGTCATATTTATTTTATTTATTCAATAATATATATATTTGTGTGTGTGTGTGTGTGTGTGTGTGTGTGTGTGTGTTTTCATGTGTTTTTCCAAAGAATGTCTTTATCAGAAATTGTGGTAAATTATTCATTGTAACTGATAATCAGTTTAATAGTTTTTAGGGGTTTTTTTGGTCTGTGGAATATTTGTTGACATTCGAAAATATTTTATTATAACTTCAGTGGTGCTTGTGGTGCTATGAAATTGAATTAAAATCATTTTGCAAGGTAAAGTAAGTCTGCAAGAGTTGTGCTCATTGCATTACATATACAATGGAGAATCAAAAAAATGTAAAATTCAACTGCTAAAGCCCCTACAGGGACAATATGAGCAAATGGAAGAAATCAGGACAGTGGGGTGGTGGTTTTGGGGGTGATGTGCAGCATTTAATAGATAAAGCACAATGCATTTACAGCCTCTCACTGTGCGCTGTAAAAACGGATGTAGTATGTTTCTTTGAAACACACAAAAAAATTGCTATTTCACTTTTATGTGTCACTTCACCCACACTAACCCGTATACTATCATGTTGAGAATTTTATCTTGCCTTACCTTAAGCCTTAAGGTAAGGCAAGGTTGAATTGAGTACTAACCACTGAAGCTGCTTTCTTGAACCGAGTTTCTTTTTCAACAATCTCTTCTCAGGTTATGTTTATGCTGTACTGCCCTCAATCATCAGTCCAACCTTCCCATAGCTTGGACATAATGCAAGCAACAATTTGCCACGGTTTAAAAATGATGGATTACTGATTGAGGATAAGGCAACAAAAACCTGATCTCATGTACTATTCAAAAGAAAAAGGGAAATTCAACCACTGTAGAAGAACAAGGAACTGGTCCAGAGGATTGCTGCTTAAAACACTGACTGGATCCAACTGCGTGCTGATACCAGGATGGGTTTAAATCAGAAAGAGATCTCCTCTAGGCATCTAGTAACATCTGAAAGCTGCTGCTTGTGTCAGTCAATGATACTAGTTTAAGTAGACAGGGTTTCTATACAGAGTCCATATACACCTGATTGTATTTAATATGTTAGTAAAACAAGGTAATGCATAACAAAAACTGAAAGGATACAGCAATCTTTGCTGGTTTGTTGGATGAAGCAGGCTTTAGGGGCAGGCACATGATCAGAACAGGCAAATGAATCCAACAGTGACAAATGGACAGAAAAAAATACAACAGGGTCTAAAATGGCAGGTAATATTTTGACTGGCAGCCTTTGACAATGCAGGGTATAAACAGCATAAAACACAATGAGTGAGATTAGTAGCAGGATTTTTTGAACTGACAGTTGTACACATCAAACTACCATGACACTATCCAAATTTGACTGCAGTAACTAAAACTGTTGCTGACTAATGAAAATATATTCTTGTAATTTATTGTTAATCTGCAGCATTATTTTCTAATGAAATCTGTTTTTATATTTATTTATCCATCCCTCCATTATCTATATACTGCTTAATCATCCTTAGGGTCACGGGGGGCTGGAGTCTATCCCAGCTGATTTAGAGTGAAGGCAGGGGACACCCTGGACAGGTCACCAGTCTATCACAGGGCTACACATAGACAAACAATCACATTCACATTTACACCTTTGGACAATTCAGAGTTACCAATTAACCTGAGCATGTTTTTGGACTGTGGGGGGAAGCCGGCGAGCCCGGAGAAAGCCCATGCATGCACAGGGAGAACATGCAAACTCCATGCAGTGCTAACCACTCAGTCATGTAGCCCTTTTTATTTATTTATTTATTTTCTATTGATAAACTATAGAAGCAGCCTTACCAGTGACATCTCCATGGGAAATAACAATCAAAGCATTATTCAGGGTGATTCCACTCATGGGGGCCTTTTGGTACAGGTAGTATTTATTTAATAATCTGTGATGGGCTGGCACTGTTGTTAATCAAAAAGCCATCAGCACTACTATGATCTCATCAGAAGTGACAGCAGATAATTATAGCCTTAGTATTACACAAGAAATCACCACCTGGCTCTGACGTTCTATTCATACACAGTACAGTTTTGACTGTGTAGTGAAAAAGTTTCCAGTGCAACAACAGTTCCTCAACACCGACACAGAGTGGAAGTGAGGAGGGGAAGTCCCTGCTAATCTGGTAATCCCCTTCCTTCCTCCTTCAGCAATCTACAAAGCAGCACCACACAACTCTAGTGGAAAGTATTTATCACACGTTGGGAATATACTGGACTTTTCAAATTTCAAATTTCATCGGTTGCAGTTGTGTGCATTTCAGTGTGTATGTAAAAGAGAAGCTAGGTCATTTATTGGTCACGAGCAAGAAATGCAGATAGAGAGAGACACAAAGCATGAGCAGTGTGTGTTGGTTTTGCATCTCTTCATGCTAATTTAGTTTTTGTTGTCATTTTCCATACCTTTTTAGTCTTCTTGAAACTCCTTCTGAGGGGAGAGGCCAGAGTCCTGTACTATGTGTGGCACTATGTGTTTAAGTTATGCGTTAAAATAGTTGCCCCCCATTTAATTTTATCTAAGGTTGACAACTACAAGATTAACTACTGTTTTGCTATATATTGTCCACTATTATAAGGGTTACAGTGTGTTTTGAGGTAAGATGCAATACTCTTTTATGCCAGCAGAGGGCGCTTGGTGTTTTGGGGATCAGTAGCTGACGCTGTAGAAGAAGTCTAGTCAGTACGGTGATCTGAGTAATGTAACTGCACCACGCTCCTGTAGTCACATTAATGTTGCATCTTTTTGCAGGTAAGCTGGTTTGTAGCAAAACACAAGTTATATAAAACAGCGGTAGTGTTCCTTAAGTACCTTAGAGAGTAACGTGTGATAAGCTAATACGTGTTTTAAAAGGTTTATGAGTTAAAAACGAGTTAGCCACCACGTTGTGTTTCTGAAATGGAAGAAGTCTAGTCAGTACGGTGATCTGAGTAATGTAACTACACCACGCTCCTGTAGTCACATTAATGTTGCATCTTTTTGCAGTTCCTGCAAAATAAATGTGTTGCACCAAGGAAGAGTTGGCCCATCTTTCTCAGCGGTGTAACATATGCAGCAGGATTCAAGGTTATCGAGGTAACTTCAGGTTTAACTCTGGGTTTTCGGCACTGCAACAGTGGTTCAGTTCTTACTAGGGTGTATCTCTATGGTAACTTAGCTGGTGAGGAGTTCAGCATAAGAGATCAGTGTGTATAAAAGCTCCTTCTACTGACCAATCAGTTCTGTTGGAAAAATGGCATTCACATTAGAAGATCTAGATGAGTTCATTGTCACACTCGCATCTGCGGGTACCAGGTAGCCACAGTTCTCTCTCCCTTCTCTGTGTGTTTTGGTTTTCTTCCCTAATTAGGTGTGCTTGGGCACAGAGGCTGGCAGCAGGTGATCCGCATCACTAATCAGTGAGAGCTCTGACAAGCAGGTGGGAGCAGTTAACCCTTGTGCACGGTCACTGCACCGAGTCTGCCAGTAACCCAAGGGGAGAAACACAAACAACAAAAGATGCCTTCTGGAAGCAGCGAGAGTGCAGATAGCCAGGCTTCGGAGACGCGACAGACACGGTCACGGGTGAGCCAGCGCGACCAGATAGCGATGACGACAACAGCAACAATGATTATAGCGATGACGATTATAGCGACGACGACGATGATGATAGCTATGAAAGCGACTACAACGACAGCAGTACCAAAGGCGATGAGGAGGAACAGCAACAGTGACAAGAGCAACAGCAACAAAAGAAACAGATACCAAAGAAAATTATTACGATTAGAGAAAAAATTAAGCTGGCCCTTCCCACAAATGTCACGGATGTATCATCGAGTACAGATGCTTTAGAATTGGCTGTAAGACCTGATGGATATTTAGAATTTTTCACTCCCATACATCTCTCTGAACTAATTTCAATAGTTTCTACATCCAAACCATCAACATGTCTTTTAGATCCTATCCCAACTAGACTGTTCAAGGAGGCTCTACCTTTAATTAATTCCTCAATGTTAGATCTGATTAATCTCTCTCTAGTAACAGGTTATGTACCACAGGCTTTTAAGGTTGCTGTAATCAAACCTTTACTTAAAAAGCCCATTCTAGATCCAGATGTTTTAGCCAATATAGACCAATTTCCAACCTCCCATTTCTCTCTAAAATTCTGGAAAGAACAGTTGCAAATCAATTATGTGAACATTTACAAAGGAATAGCTTGTTTAAAGAGTTTCAGTCAGGCTTCATAGATGTTCTCGCTTGAATATTTGCTGCTACCACTAAGATCTGCATCATATCACAGAAACAGCTCTGGTGAAAGTTACAAATGTCCTCATAGAGTCAGATAATAGACTGGTCTCTATACTTATTTTGTCACTCAAGTGTATTTATCTATGAAGCCAAATGAAACTAATCAGCTAGCTAGACTACAAGATTGTCTTAAGGACATAAAGACCTGGATGACCTATAATTTCCTACTACTAAATTCAGACAAGACTGAAGTCATTGTATTTGGCCCCAAACATCTTAGAAAATTGCTTTCAAAGCAAATAGTTAGCCTGGATGGCATTACATTGGCCTCCAGTACTACTGTGAGGAACCTCGGCGTTATCTTTGAACAGGACATGTCCTTTAACTCACACATAAAACAAATCTGTAGGACTTCCTTTTTCCACCTGAGAAATATTGTAAAAATCGGGAACACCCTGTCTCAGAGTGATGCAGAAAAACTAGTCCATGCATATTACTTCTAGGCTTGACTCTCTCAGACATCTACAGCTAATCCAAAACGCTGCAGCCAGAGTACTGACAGGCGTTAGCGAGAGAGATCATATTTCTCCTATACTGGTTTCTCTTCATTGGTTTCCTGTTAAATCTAGAATAGAATTCAAAATCCTTCTTCTGACATATAAAGCTCTTAACAACCAATCTCCATCATATTTTAAAGACCCGATAGTACCATACAGTTCTGCTAGGAAGCAGAACTGTTCACTCTCAGACTGCAGGCTTACTTTTTGTTCCTACAATCTCTTAAAGTAGAATGGGAGGCTCCCAGTTTGAGTTCGGGAGGCAGACACCCTCTCTATTTTTAAGACCAGGCTTAAAACCTTCCTTTTTGACAAAGCTTATAGTTGGGACTGACTGGGGGACCCTGAGGGGGTCAGCTAGTGTCTTCATTTGCACAAAAAAAAAAACAATTAAATCACACAGTTGTTTCCAGATATCCCCTTTCGACGTCCTTTAGTTTGCCCCTTAGTTATGCTGCTATAGGCCTAGGCTGCTGGGGGACCTCTCTTGATGCGCTGAGCCCGCGAAAACATATTTTCTCTAACTGGGTGCGTTTCAGCTCACGAAAAGCACTT